>NC_063349.1:22035864-22045166 GCF_021869965.1 Rhincodon typus | reverse complement strand
GACCCTTCCTCAGAACTGTTCTGAGGAAGGGTCACCAGACCCGAAACGTTAACTCTGTTTTCTCCTCCACAGATGCTGCCAGACCTGCTGAGCTTTTCCAGCAACTTTGTTTTCGTTCCTGATTTACAGCATCCGCAGTTCTTTTGGTTTTTATCCTGAATCTCAATTATGCTAAGGGAAGCACCAAACAGAAAATTGACTTTTCACAGGATCCACAAAAGTAAAAAAAAAAATGTTGGCTGAAACACAAAGCAGGAGAGGCAACTGCTTGACCCACAGATTAGTGGACTGCTGGGTAGACTCTGATGTACTTTTTGCTTCTTCTCACCAACACCCATAAACTGCAAAAATTCCTTTAAGTTACATTACATCAATCTGGAAGGTTAATTAATTTCTTTAGGGACCAACCCAAAAGTTAATTCCACTGCTGTCATTTTAATATTCAAGTGTTCTGACAACTCTCCAAGGTGACATTTAAAGGAATCTTTCTATCAGCTTAGTGATTGAGCGACCCTCCAAATTTTATTCAACATCTCAGGACTATGGATGTCTCAGCTCCTTGTTCTGGTTGCCCATAATACCCAGCTGCCAAGCCAACTCTGGTGATTGCTTTCTGTACAAAACTGAAGGGCCCCTTTGATATCTTTCACTAGACAGAAAATAAAAGTCTATCTCCATTAAATATGGCTAATGAAGTGGAGCTTGAAGTGCAAGCCAACTGACAGACATCTCCTGTGGGACTCCTCAATCTGCTGAGATGTAGTCTACATCAAAAGCAAAGCTGCAAATGTCTGATAAACTACTCGCTTGTCAGTAAACATGCGCAAATTAAACAGAACACTTCACACCAATTGCCCGTATAAATGGCAATGTGGCACACTGGATGGTCTCAAACAAAAATAAACTATTCTACCGACAGGTTTTGGAGTAGATTTGTAGCTCAGGTTGTGGGTGTTGAGGTTGGTTGGCTCGCCGAGCTGGTCTGTTGTTCCGCTGACATCTCGTTACCACACTGCAGCAACACAGAACTATGCCAAAAGGAAGAAGAATACCTCTTCCAGGTTTTCAAGGATAATGGATATCCAAAAAACTGGGTCAGAAGATGCCTACACAAACAACATCAGGAAGATACTACACGCCCCGACACACTCATCACACTACCCTACATCAGGAACTAACCACAACACTCCTATGACCGCTGGGCAGAGTGGCACACAAGCCCACATCAACCTACGACAACTGCTCACCCGAACTAAAGACCGACTCCCAGCTATGGATAGGACCAACGTCATCTATAAGATCCCCTGCAGAGACTGTGAGAAACACTACATCGGACAAACAGGAAGGAAACTAACAACAAGGGTACACGAACACCAACTAGCTACAAAAAGACACGACCAATACTCACTCATCTCAATCCGCATGGATAAGGAGAACCACCAATTCGACTGGGACAACATCAAAATCCTGGGACAAGCTAAGCAGAGACAGGCACGGGAATTCCTAGAAGCCTGGCACTCCACGAAGAAAGCCATTAATAAACACATAGAACTCGACCCCATATACACTCCACTACGAAGGAAAACCGGAAGTGAGGCAATCCAGCTCAACAGACTCGTGTAAAAACCAGGCAGGAAAACACACTGACACTTCATCGGAGGCTGCACTGAGGATATTACCCAGCACGGTAACGAAACGTCTACAGAACAACAAACCAGTTCAGCGAGCCAACTAACCTCAATATTCTACTTACAACATATCTTTGATTCTGTAACCCACATGATTAACTTATATCAGCAACTCCATTTACAAACCTCTCCAGACTCTGAGACCGCTAAGAAACCCCATGTTGACAAAAGCTTCTTTCATCTGGAAACTGCATTCATAATTTAAAATATTTTATTGAAGGGAGACCCAAGAACTCTACCAAAAGCCTGACAATAGGTCATCCATTGTTTTCAAGTGTTCCACTGTGAACTTCAAGCTTACTGAGTAAACACAGGCTACATTTTAAGTGCAACAAACCCAGGCTTGTTTGAGTGGCATTGAGTGTGTTGCGGTTGTCTGTTTCTCAACCAGAGACCCACAGTTACCTAGAGGTAAAATTTCATTCCCTAAAATTTAAAGTTACATTCCAGATCACACAAATGAACAAAATTTTGACAGATTTTGGTTTCACTAATCAGCAACATTTGAGTGAAATCTGACATAGCCCCACTTTTCTTAAAACGCAAACAGATAATTTAAATGCAAAATTGTAAAGCATAGTTTGTTGATAATATATTTTATTTTGCCAAATAGCTCATTTTAAATCGTTGAATTTTAAAGTTTAAGTTTCTCTTCTGTAACTGATGGACTGGTTCCCAAAGTGGCTCCATTGCAGGGTGGTAGATATTCAGATTGCATGAAACTGCCTATGCTTGGTTAGCACCCTACAGGTATAGAATTTGCATTTTCAGACTGCAACATAGTTTAGCATTGATCAGGTTCATAGTAGTCTTAGACAGGAATTAAACTGCATTTATCTGCAACAGAGTTGCTCCGAAATGCTCCGTGAAAATGGATATTGAGGGTATTATTTCTGATTAATCAAAAACAGATTTTTATTTATAAATCAAAAAATCCAAGATAAAATCAGATTCCATTCAACAGAAAGGAAATGTGTTTGAGAAAAAACAACATTTATAGGAATTTCCATTTCTACTTACTGATTAAACAGCATGGACAACATCATTTCATTGGTTTCTTCAGGCAAATTAGTGAGGAATAGAATATAGTTGGGTGGATTGTCTGGTACCTTTGGAAGAGAAAGACAAAATGAATGCTTTGGGCTACTATTTCCATTGGGAATGAAAACCTGTAAATCATACATTAAAGATGTGATAAATCAGGATATTTAAAACTGCCAGTAAAAGCAGGTGAATTCCTTTCATGACACAAATGAATAACATGTACATTGTGGACACGTTATATTACCCAAATCCAACCTATCCAGAAGGTTACTGTGAAATTTAAGTTACTTGATGTAATCAGGAAGATTATTTAAGATGCCAGTAGTGTCACACATCATATGGTCAACAATGTATAAACAAACACTGGAGACAATGTGTTACTTCCCATGTTGCAGCTAAATGGGCTACAAATGGTCAAAGGATTGTTTATCTATTCCTAGTGTTCAGCAATGATGCCCAAAAAGATCAGGACCCAAGTTCTTCCCGCTCAATACCTCCCAGAACTGGAATAATTACGCTGAACAAAGCCTGATACAGAGGGAGCAGGATCTCCAAATATCAGGGATTGAAAACAAAATAACAGACTGGACCTCTCAGGAATCCCAGGCACCAGAGATTGAATATGAGCAGCTGACTGGAGAATGTGGGAACCTTGATCACGAGGATTGAAAAGTGAGGTCACAGGACTACAGGTAGGTGATTGGTTGGTGAGTATTCCAGATTTACACTTTTCCTCCACAACGAAGAAGTTGTCACTTTACTAAATCACTACTCAAAATTATATACATTAAACAAAAACAGAATATTGTCAATGCAAAAAAAACTGTCAAAGGTTTACATCTTGTAATCTCCAGAACAGATAAGTATGCTAAATTTCAAAGGAAGCAAAGATTACTGCAGGAGAAAAGAATGCCAAGTCATTAGTAAGGCGACCAATTAGTCAATGTACTACCATGGAGCAAAATCAGAAAACGCTGCAAAAACTCGTATCAGGCAGCACCTTGGAGAGAAAACAGAGTTACCGTTTCAGGTCCAGTGACCATTCTTCAAAACTGATAGAAGCTAGGAAAAATTTGGCAAGTATGCTAGAGACAAGGTGGGGCAAGAGGAAGGAATAAATGATGAACACCTTCTTCCAAGTCCTGAACCCAACCCCCACACAAGAGGCCTTGTCATCACATGGGCTGCTACCACAAACAACCCATTGTCAGCCACTATTGATCCCCAGTAGCAGCTATTCATTTTCCCAGATTGACCTGTACCCACTCACTTTCTGCCCAACTGTTTCTCCCCTTCTCTGGGGCTCCATCTCTACTTATTGTTAACTCTTTTCCCCCTTTAAGTGGAGTGAGAGCTCCACTTAAAAACAGCTGGAATCAGGATCCTGCTAAATCACATATCTAGTACCATGGATTGAGCTTTAAACTAAAGGTTTTAGTGGGGAATGAGGTCACATGAAAGGAAATTTAAAATTCTAAAGCGAAAGCACAATTCTCTTTAGAACTTTACATTTCCTTTCACGTAACCTCATTTCAGCAGAGACAGTGCAGAATAGGTCATGATTTTACAAAATTCCCAATATTCTAGAAAAATCTGAGCAGACTGAAAGTTAGCTAATGTAATACAAAGGAGAAAAGAGGAAAAACAAGGTATGACAGGCCTAATCAGCATTTCTTTTTACTGGTTTATAAGATGTGAGCTTCGATGAAATCTACTGCCCATCTCTAACTGCCCTATAGAAAGGACAGCCTCCTTCTTGAACCGTGCAATCCGCAGCGGGCGAGTACATCCACAGTGTTCATGGAAGGGTGCTCTAGGATTTTGACCCAGGGACAGTGAAGGAATCATGATGTAGCTCCAAGCCTAGACAATGTGTAACAGAGACAACAAGGTGCAGGGCTGGATGAACGCAGCAGGCCAAGCAGCATCATAGGAGCAGAGAGGCTGACGTTTCAGGCCTAGACCCTTCATCAGAAAAATGTTCATAAAACTCTACATATATTAATACAAAGTTTGTATGCAGGTACAGATAGGAATGAGGAAGCCAAATGGCAGATGGCCTTTATTGGAAGGGGATTGGAATGCTAAGGAATGATAGGGAAATCTTACTAAAATTGGACTTTAGTAAGATCACATCTAGCATACCATTCACAGTGTGTCTCCGTAACTCAGGAAAGATTGTACTGCCACCCAGGCAGGTATAAGATTCAATAGATTGGTTCTTGTGATGAGAGGGTATCCTGTGATGAGGGGTGAAATAAACTGAACCTATACTCTCTGGAATTTAAAATAAATTGATGTCATCTACTGAAAAATGATCATGAACAAGCTTGACAGGGTAGACAGAGAGATAGTTTCTCCCAGTGTTAGATCTAGAATGCAGGGCAAAGTCTCAGGATAACAGGAATGAATCATATCGGAGTGGGAAGGTGAAACAATTCTTCACTCAGAATCTTTGAAATTTTCTAGCATTGTGGACATTCAATTGTTGAATATGTTCAAAAACAGGAGACAGACTAATTTTTTTTTTCAGGGAAATTGGACGGGAAGATAAACAGGAAAAGAAGTGAGATTGAGCAGAAGATCAGCCACAATTATATTGACCATATGATCTACTCTAGTTTCCATTTCAAGTTCTTTAAGCTTACCTGATTGGTTGAGGTCTGGTTAGAATTCGAAGTTGCCACCTGTGCTGTTCCCTAAAATTAATGGGACATTTTAAGTTCAGGAACATACAAAAGAATCTCAGACCACTCAAATTCTCATTTTGGTGCAAGGATCTTAACAAAGCAGTATGACAAAAAGAAAAAGACAATGCTGGAGAAATTCAGCAGGTCTGGAGAAAGAAACAGGGTTAACATTTCAAATCTGGTATGGCTTGTTCTAAACAGGACTCGTACCAGACTGGAAATATTAATTCAATTTCTCTCTCCACAAATGCTGCCACACCTGCTGTGTATCTCCGAGCATTGTGTGCTCGTTTCAGATTTCCAGCATCCACAGTACAGCAAACTTTGTTTTAACCGGCATCTTATGAACCGGCAAAAACTATACACCTGAAATACCAAAAGTTTCCTGTATTATCGCAATTTCTGCAATGTCTGGGTACACGTGAGAAGGATCTCTGCCAGGAAGTTTTATTTAAAGCAAAGTTGCATTATTATGCAAGTGACTTATGTTGTAAATAAAGTACAATAGTGATGTGTATACACACTGCATTGCATTTCTATTACTTAATGTGGCTATGTGGACCTCTTGATTATCTGGAATATTTGATCAACCGGCATACTCCAGGTCCCGTAGGTGCCAGTTAATAAAATGTTTGCTGCATTTTGCTGTTATTTAATTATGACTAAACAACTAAACAAGTAAACAAGTCATTCGGCATAAAACAATATTCCCCAGACAATGTATCAGTACTGCACACTGCAGTTAAAACAAGTTTACAAATGTTTCTTTTCAAAAACAAAACGCACACTGTAATTTGAAATATATTAACAAGACATTAAGTATTTGTCACAAAAAGTATTGTCCACAGTGTGACTTAACTAAAATAGCAAGAAAGTAACAAGTTCCTTGAACGTAGAGATGAATACTTGGACCATCAAGGTCCACTGAAATAATTATAAATTTAAAATTAAAATGAGCCTTACTGAAAAGGTATGATGTATTGTAGTTTACAACAGTGAGAAAGCACTTTTAAATGTGTGACTAATACATAAACCTTTCAAAAGATTTTAAAAAGTAAAGGTGTAGGCAAAAACATTTACCGCAGGGCACGTCTAAATCAGTTCGGCGCAAATGAATAAACATTCAAATTGGTGGCTGGCTATTTCGAAAATGTTAAATTCCCCACCTTGCAAAGCAAGCTGCTCGCTGCTCAGCCATTTTTTTTTTATACAATTTAAGAAACTGACTGCAGGAGAAATAACAGTTCTTTCAATTCAGAGTTTAATCAGGAAACATCAGTAGTAGCCCAACCTGCACAATTCCACCTTTCTGCCTAATGTTTGAGCTAAATGCATGAAAAAAGATGGTTTTTATTTAATTAGTTCACATTTTGGATTTATTCAAGGTTAAATGTTAATCAGGAAAATAGGCACAGGGGTAGGCCACTCAGCCCTTTGAGCTTGCTCTGCTACCTAACTCCATAAATCTGCCTTTGGCCTATATCACTTAAAACCTTTGCTTAGCAAAACAAAAAACTACTTCAGACTTAAAATTAACAACTGATCTAGCATCCACTGCTATGTCTGGAAGACAGTTCCAAACATACACCATTCTTTGCATGTGGAACTGCTTCCTAATCTCTGTCCCAAATAGTTTGGCCCTAATTTTTAGACCATGACCCACAGTTCATTTTTATCTACCCTGTCTTTTCCTGGAACAGAAGATAATATCTTGAAGATTCCTTGAGCTGCTGGAAGATGTTTTAATTCACAATTACGAAGTCCTTTAAGGAATGGGCTTGACAGGGCAAACAGAGGCTACAGTATTACTGATATCTCACCAAAGGCAAGATGTTTTAGCATCATCACCTTCTGCAGTTAGGATTTATTTTAAGCAGAAATGGGTTATTACTAGACACTCTTAAAAACAAGCTACAGAGGTAATTTTGGGCAGTTCTGAAGAAAACTATCAAATTCTTATCCCTCATCTTAAGAGGAGGAGAAGTCACAAACCAATAGAAAGTTTGAATAAAAAGTCTACCTTACCTGATTAGCTTTTTTGTTTGCAGCAGCTTGTTCTTGGGTTTTGGCCTTTTTCTTTTCTTTTTTCTTCTCTTTATCAGCAAAGGTGCCCCTCATTTTTGAAATTATATCCGAGTCAGTCTTTGCATACTGAATTCGCTGAGGAAAAAAAAATTAAGAAATTACTATTACATTTTTAATGGGATATACCATCCTCCTTTGCTTGTGATCTAAACAATCCCATACACTGATCATAGTGAAGGCTTCAGTGGCATAAAGTTTAAAGAAAGGTAGATAATATGAAAAAAATGCAATTCCAAGCCATCACAAGTTGCATTTGTTATGCAGACCCTAATGATAAGCAATTATTATATATCAGTAAATAACATTGCTAAAATATACATACATTCTCCGATCCCCACCCAACTGAAACTCAATGGTCTGTATAAATCTGGGGATCCAGAATTTTGCACACATAGGGAGCTCCATCAGACTTAGAACGAAAGTGGACTAAATCTTTTTTAAAAAGCATAAAAACCTTTTACTGCGTGAAAATAGAGTCATTCAGCATGGAGACAGACCATTCAGTCCAACTCACCCATGCCAACCACGTTCCTAAACTAATTAGTCCCATTGCCTAATTTGGCCCATATCCATCCAAATCTTTCTTATTCATGTACCTGTCCCTGCATGCACCATTTCCTCTGATAGTCCATTCCACACACGAGCCACTGTGTAAAAAGGTTGCCCCTCGTGTCCTTTCTAAAAATCTTTTCCCTCTCACCTTAAAAATATGCCCCCTAGTTTTGAACTCCCTATCCTAGGGAAAAGGCTCTTGCTAGTCACCTTATCTATGCTCCTCATTATTTTATAAACTTCTATAAAGATCACCCCTCAACCTACTACGCTCCAGTGATAAAATACCAGCCTACCCAGCCTTCCTTTGTAAGTCAAGCCCTCCATTCCTGGCCACATCCTGGTAAATATGAACCTTCTCCAATTTAATAATATCTTTCCTCTAGTAGGGTGGACAGAACTGTACACAGTACTGCAGAAGAGACCTCGCCAACATGACATCCCAATTCCTATACTCAAAGGTCTGAGCAATAAAGGCAGGCGTACTTAATGCCTTCTTAACCACCCAAAATAAATTCCTTCTGAAAAGGAAAATCTGTAGAAAATTTGATCAGAAATCTAAACAACTCACAGTTGAATGGTTAGATTTGCTAATACCCTTTTCATGATCATATTGAAAATTGCACGCATTTCATCACAGTACTGAAATTTGTAAATGGCAAGGAAAAAAGTTATCTTGGGCTTAATTTCAAAAAAGTTATTTTTTTCAGTACCAATTTTTAAACTGTCATGGTATTATTAAAATGAGGAAATGAATTACTCTTCCAGAGGGGGAAAAAAAATCCAACACAACACAAGTTATACAAACAGCAATGCTAAGAGCTGATCCAGAGTATAAGCAAAGTTTCAGATTCATCCACTGCTCCACAGTGATCTTAGCCAATCTAATAGTACAGGAACTACAAATAGTTTCAGCAAACCTCACAAACTTAAAATAGTCAGGCTTCCAGCTTTATCTCAACAATAGTAGCTGGCATTTATGAAACATTTATTCTGTTTATATATGACATATATTGCAGCACATTACAAGAAGTTAAGGAAGATGGTGAGAGCTAACACATCTCTAGCAAAGTTTTCGAAAAATTTAAATTTAAAAATACAGAGAAAAGTCCACAAAAACACTTGGTAGTATATAATTTCTTTAAACGTCAAAGATTCAACAGAATTGAAATATGCCAAACAGAACGAAACCTACTCGGGTAAGTATGCTTTATTGTGTGTGTGCGCGCGTGTGTGTTGGGGG
>NC_063349.1:22023830-22035764 GCF_021869965.1 Rhincodon typus | reverse complement strand
GGGGGTGGGAGGGGGGGGGGTGAACCCATTTAAATCCCATAAACTAGCACTTTGCATTGTCTTTTAATTTGTTCTTGGAGTACTGCAGTCCCTCATGACACATTCAGACCAGTCAGTGAGGGAAAATTCTAGATTCTGACCCAGTGAAGAAAAAGCAATATAGTTCCAAGTCAGGATGGTGCACAACTTGGAATGGAACTTGGAAGCAATGGCATTCCCATGCATCTCTGGCTCATTCTTCTAGATTTGGAATGTATAACTGAAGTAGCCTTGTAAGATGATGCAGATGTTACTATTTTACAACACTGGAACAGTGTGAGAATATTGATGGATAAATTGCCAAAGGAACTTTCTAATGACAAGTACTTAAAGCCCACTGACTCCTCCAAAAGGTTTCCTTTAAGCTGCCAACCAATTTGTCAAATGTCCATGTTTCATCTGTTCTCTTGGCACCAGCTTTGTATTAGTTTCTGAAAGAAACTGTTACTTCAGCCAGAGCTCCCCTTAACTAGCCATTAGCCTTTACATAAAAGGGGGTCATTACCCTGCCTCTGCTCCAATCCAACTGTTGTTGCAGATGTTCTCTTATCCCCACTTTACATCCCATCAGCCTCCACAGATCCTGTGAACAATCAAGTCAAGGTTATGCAAGAAAGCCCACTATCATCTACTGTGTCCAATTTCTGCAAGAGCTCTTGTTCACTGTTATACTGCTCCAACTTTCATTTGCCTTCCCACCCCTTTCTTGTGCAATCAAGTAAGGTAACTCCACTTCCTGTTATCCCATTATCAATGCAAGCCAACGGTTTACATGTCTTCTTCAATCTAGCATTCTTTATTTACTACGCAGTCTTTTCCACATCAAGCATGCCAGAAGCATAACGGTATCTTCTTTGCTGAATACTAATTTGTCTGCAAGGATGATTGAGTGTCCTATGGTGTGCTTCCTCAAATCCATCTACATTCACTCAGATTTTATCACACTTGTATTGTTCTAAACAAGGCTGGTTTAAGCTTTAGAAGTTGTGTCTCAACTTTCTGCTGGACACACTGTAGTCTTCTACTTTTCATTTCAGATTTTAATTTTAACCCACTTACTGATGAGGAAGGTGGTGACAGTGCAGAGCTTGATTCATGTTTGTGCGTAGACTCCTCAAAATAAAACTTGGGCGAGGTGTATGTAAACCACTGATGGCTCATCTTATATTTCTATTTCCCCGTGTTCTTGAAGTAGGTGTCACTGCTTTAGTTGTTCTCTATTTTTTGTTATTTTAATGTTTTTCTATTCTAAATTAAGCAGCAACATTATTTTACAAATAAACACACCAATACAAGTCCTAATTTTCTTACGCAGGAAATTATATTTTCTTAATCATTCAACACCTTCTATCGCTTTCTAGCAAAAGTAGTCAAGATTTCAAGTCAGGTCTTCCAACTCAATTTTGTAAGCTGTATTTTAAAATTGCGCATTTGAAAAGGTAATACCCATAGCTACATCACTGAATCAATATCCTTATTCTGTGACATGACCAGATAACAAAAGGGACCTTTAACGAACAAAAAAAAAATCAAGAGTTTTAGAATTTGGATTGTTCATTAAGATAGATTATCCAATTAAAATCATTTACTAAAAACAGACTGGGTCTTCTGACTGCCCAAGAAGGATCCGGATTGAATTTTTGATCTGAATGCATTAGAGGTTTTTGATGCTTTGCTTCTTCCATAAGGCAAAGACACAGGGAAACATGAACATAGGGATGAAAGCCAAAAGAGGAGTACAAATAGCAATGGACATGATTCAATTTTGTTTTTAAAAAGCCAAACAAGACAAACACAGTGCAAATCTCCTCCTGAACGGTGAACAATTTATCAAGCAATAGAAAGCTCTGATCCAAAAGAATGTTAGCTTGAACATTTCAACAGCAAAGAATAATAATATGGCTTACTCTTCTGTAGAAGACTGTAGACTACTATAGACAATGTACTGGAAATACAAATATCAATTTGTGACTATTTACTTACCATAGGTTTGCCATAAAATGGGAATCCTTGTAACTGCCGTAAAGCACTTGTGGCACATGTTATCTCTTTAAAAATTACAAATGCTTGTCCTCTCATTTTCATAGTTTTCAACGCTACAATATCAACTATTTGACCAAATTGAGAAAACAGTGCATATAATGCCCTCTTCAGCTCTACGGAGAAAAATGAAAATACATTAATGTGTTACATTCAAATCCTTTAAGAATTTGATATTCATGCAGTCATTTGGTAGTACAGAATCTGAGCATTATTGAAAATAAGACATTTGTCAAAATCTTTTGTCTTGCACTCATCATGACAATTCACAAGAAGTACTCAAATAAAATGGAAAACAAAAGACCCAACCGGGCCACACTTGCAAAAGACACAAGTGTGTGTTCAATATTAAATGTGAATCCACAATTTGACAACATCAGCAACTTAATTCTGAGTGTGCAAGGAATTATGCTGACAACCAATTTATGATCACAGTTGGGCTCAAGAATGCAACGTGTGTGTACTGGAAGCTACATATATTAGTACAATTAGTGCGTATAATTCTTGCAGATTATCCTGTTGAGTGCAAGATAAAAAGCTTTGGAAAAAAACCTGTTTATTTCAGCAATCCTCAATTCTACAGGTGGACACAAGGAATGTCAGACCAGCCATGATCCTACTGAATGGCGAGCAGGCTCAAGGGACCAAACAGTCTTCTCCTCTTCTTGTCTCTTTTGGTTTTATTTCTTATGTTTAGAAAATATATATCCATAAGCAAGTTGGAAAAATGGTTATAAAGTCAGAGAGTTTCACCTTTTCATAACTTTTCATGGGAGCGGGGCTTTGCTGGCAGGGCTAGCACTTATTGCAGGCTTCTTGAACCACTGCAGTCCATTTGGTGTAGGTACAGTCACAACGCTACTAAGAAGTGTTTCAGGATTTGGGCCCAGCGACGTAGAAGGAATTACAGTATTTCCAAGTCAGGATGACAAGTGGCTTTGAGGGCTGGTGGTGTTTCCATGTATCCAATGCTTTTGTCCTTCTAGACAGTTGTTGTCATGGATGTGGAAGGTGCTGTCTAGAGGAGCCTTAGATGAATAGTCATAGAGATAGACAGCACAGAAACGGACGCTTCGGTCCAACTCGTCCATGCCGATCAGATATCTTGTATAACTCTAGTCCCATTTGCCAGCATTTGGCGCATATCCCTATTAAACCCTTCCTATTCACATACCTATCTAGATGCCTTTTAAAATGTTGTAATTGTACCAGCCTCCACCAATTCCTCTGACAGCTCATTCCATGTAAGCACGACCCTCTGCATTATAAAGTTCCCCCTTTTAAATCTTTCCCCTGTCATCTTAAGCCTATGCCCTCTAAGTCTATAAACGGCAATAGGGAATAGGAACACTTGTGTGCAGGTGGTCTGCTGCATTTACCTACAATATCTGCAGCCATAATTAATTGATCGTGAAGCACTGCTGAGGATTTGAAAGGTGTATTTAAATAAAATTTTGCGCTTGCTACTCTTGTCATTGCTCTTTAATATTAAAGGAAGTATGTAAATATGAGTTTATTGTGCTCTTAACTATGGTACGATTTATAGCTGCTCACTTCAATGGAAAGTTGCTAAAGTCTTGGTGATTCTTTTGTTTAAAAGGTTACAGCCTTGCTCGCCAAGCCAGTGTTTGATTGCAGATGTTTCACCAGCCTTCTAGGCAACATCGTCAGTGCGCCTCCAGTGAAGTGTTGGTGTTCCGTCCCGCTTGTCATTTATATGCTTCAGTTTGCTGCGGTGGTTGGCATTACTTCCGGTTCTGTTTTTTGTAGTTTGTTTATCGGGTCCACTTCAATGTGTTTGCTGACAGAGTTCCGGTTGGAATGCCAGGCCCCCAGGAATTCCCTGGCATGTCTCCGTTTGGCTCGTGCTATTACGGATGCATTGTCCCAGTCAAATTTATGTCCTCCTTTGTCAGCGTGTATTGAGACCAGTGAGAATTGGTCATGTCTTGTGGTGGCTGGTTAGTGTTCATGTATGCTCATTGTCAGTTTTCATCCAGTCTGGCCTATGTAATGTTTTTCACAATCCTTACACAGTATTTCGTATATTACGTTAGTTTTTTTGGTTGTGGGTATGGGATTCTTTACATTCATCAGTAGCTGTCACAGGGTGATTGTTGGTTTGTGGGCTACCCTGATACCTAGGGGTCTGAGTAGTTTTGTGGTCATCTCTGACAGACAGTAGGGTAACTAGTGTATCTGGGCCATGTTGTGTCTTCTTGTTGTGTCCTGTCGTGGAGGTAACAGCGGATTGTGCTTTTTGTGTATCCATTCCTTTTAAAAGCTCTGTATAAGGGCTCCTGTTCTGCTTTGCGCATTTCTGGATTGCTGCAGTGTGTTGTGGCCTGTTTGAATAATGTCCTGGTGTATTTATGGGCATTGGGGCGGTTGCTGGAGTAATTGAATATGGTCTGGATACTTAATAGGAATAATTATGAGCAGGAATTCTCTCTTTTCTTCCCTCCCACCCCACCCACCATGTATACTTGTGACAGGTAGATATGATCTCAATTTAGCATTTCATCCAAGAAATAATGCAACCTCCCAGCAGCAAAGAAAATTGACAGCCTAAATTACCCGCACAAATTCTTGACCCTTGGTGAAATCTATGATCTTCTAAATCAAAGTCAAAGTCAATAAGGTTAAACAGTGCCTAGCACGTACTCAAAAACTTGTGTTTATGTAGCATTAACATAGAAAACTCTCTCAAGGTATTTCACAGAGGCATAAGAAAAAGCCAAAGAGGGAAAATCAAGATGGATAAAAAAATTGAGTAAACAGGTTGATTTTACAGGCAAGAGTGAAGTAAAGGATTCAGGGAAGAATTCAAGTGTGGAGCCTTTAAAGCCCATTAAGCTAGGAAACAGGGAGATGCAAGAGGGTGGAATCAGAAAAATAGAAACCGGCCAAGATTTATGGCTGGAGAACACAGAAAAATTAAACAATAGCTTTTTTTTTTACTTCTAGCAAAAATCCAAATTAACTGGCACACTGTTTTACAAGTAAACACACAATTTTTAAAATTTTCAATGTTGCATTACATAAAAATAACCAGTTTTCATTGCATATCATCTAGCCCACAGAACTACCTGTAGACACCTTTAGCCTCATTCAACAAAATAAACATTACTTAACAAAAATACGGGTTGCTTACAATGTCAGGGTTCGATGTTACTTAAATTGCCTACAACATATTCAGTCATCGAAACTCCAAACTAGTTCAACTCCTTGCAGTTGTTATATTTACAATCTTTTGAATCATGTTTTTTTTCCAAACTTACCATGGGGCATTTACTATTAATTTGTTATCCAGATTTACAGTTGTACGCATCTTGCTGATCAACCACTCCCCTAAACAATTTAGCATGCAAATGTTTAACAGCTTAACTCCTACTCCAAACTCATGGAATCTGTGTTACAAATAATAAACACTGTTTATAGCACAGCCTCTTTGATCCCTTTCTCTCCTACAAATGGCACAAACCATTTACCAACCAATTAGGGAAGGTGTGTTCAAAGAACACCTTAAACCCCATTTTTTCCCCTCTGTTCTTGTAACTACAACCTTAAAATACTACATGAACTGATAATGCAACCTCAGCCTTACTTGAGACTTAAACGGTAGTGACAGTAAGCAGGGTTCAGTTTCTATCTGGGGAAAGAACTTGAAGAAAAGCAGCCACTGTAACTGCCCCTTAATGTTCAGTCACTTTTGTTGTTCCTATCATGAACTTTACATTAACAAACTTTTGTGCTACACTGATCCTATCAACATGTTAGATCGAAAAAGAAGCTTCAAAACAATTTACCTTCTTTTTTAACTTTATCATTAATGTTGTTAATGTAGATTGTCTGATTAGGTCGAATGTCCATTGTCTTCAGATTAACGCGTCTTCGAGTTAACCCAAACCTCGAGTGCAAAATTTAAAATTTTCACTTTAAGAAGAAACACAGTTGATTAATTACCCAAAGAGCTGTAGCAGAGCTAGCCACCCTCCCTTTCCCTCCCCTGAACTTCACCCACTTCATATTTCAAGGCGAACTCCACCCTTCAAAACTCAGCCTCCCCAGCTTTGAAACCATAAAATCTAGTTTTTCTGTAATTAACTCAAATTCTTGGCCTGGTCCCTGTGCTAGCTGATACCCCAAGTCTTTCTCTGTCTCTCACTGATGCTGGCACCCGTCCTTACAACCTCCAGAACCAGTCCTCCTCAAAGAAACCCAACTTTCTACATGAACTACTGCATCAGCCTCCAAACCTTCTTGATCTCCAAATGCACACTCAAGTTTCCAGAAACTTGGTTTGAATTTCTCCAATCAGCCCTGAAATGACCTCAACACTAAAATGACCACAACCGTCACTAATAAAAGTCTTGAATACTTCGAATCTGTCTTCCTATAGTCTTTCGCAGTCGACCATATCGTCTCTTTCAATGATTCTCATCCACTGTCAGCTTAGTGAGATTCCACCATTAACTAGAGCAGGTCAAGCAGCATCCATGGAAAGACAGCAAGCTAACGTTGAGTCTAGATGACTCTTCATCAGAGCTGACATGAAATGTGGAGGGGACAGCACTATCAACACCTTTTCTGCCCCAGCACTCCACAACCCCGCACCCATCCCCACTATTACATAAATGCTGCCCCTTCTACACTTCATGTCAGCTTTGAAGAAGTCACCTAGAACTCAAAATGTTAGTTTCCCCTCCCTCCACAGATGCTGCCTGACCTGCTGTGATTTCTAGCATTTTTTGTTTAGAGCAGATGCTGGAATCTGTACTGAAACTTGCTCCTCCACTATTAACTAATTTGATGGCTGAACAGTTCCACAAACATTTTCTCACCATCACACCATTGCTTTAAACCAATTAAATTCTGGTGTATGGGGATGAGGGGGAATTTAATTGAAGGGAAGTTTAAAAATGATAACAAGAAAGCAGAGATGCAGAGTACTGAAGAGGCAAACAAGGATCATAGTGGGGTAGGAAGAACAAAATAAATACAGAAGAGTGCAACAGAAATTGGAAACAAAAGTAAGTAATACTTGTTAAAGTCAAACCTCAAACCTCTATTTGAATGCATGCAGCATTTATAACAAGTTAGGTGAGTTGATGGTACAAATAGAAATGAATGAATAGGACCCAACAGCTATTAAAGAGGTGTAAGCACAGGGTGACCAAAACTGGGAACTCAACGTTCGAGTGTATTTTGTGGTCCAGAAGAATAGGCAAAAAGGAAAAGGAGGTGGAGTAGCTCCTTCAAAGAAGGCAGCAGCGTGATGGGGAATCACCACTACCCTGCACTTCTGCTTTCTTTTTTCTATTTCATATTTAGTTTAAAGCAATGGTGTGATGCTGAGAAAGCATTTGTGGAGATGTTCAATTATCAGATTAGTCAATAATGGAACCTCACTAAGCTGGACAGTGGACAAGAACTATGCTGTGGTCAACTGTCAAGACAGCAGGAGGACAAGGATGGTCAAAGTATTCAAGGCTATCGTCATTGACAGGTGCAACAGATTGTGATGTGAAACCAGTTTGGGTGGAAATAAAGAACAGCAAGGAAAAGTCAAGTGGGAGTCATCAATAGGCCTCAGAAGAGTTGCCTCACTGTAGTATGAAGTATTCATTGGGAAATTACAAAGGTCTCTAAGAAAGATACTACAGTTACCATTATAAATTTAATCTGGATATTGACTGGACAAATCACATGGGCACGGGTGACATGGAAGATGAATTTAAAGAGTGTATCAGGGATTGTTAGAGCAGTACGTTGCAGATCCTTTCCCCGAACAGGCTACTTTCGATCTAGTAATGTGTCACGAGATAGAATTAAGAAGAGATTTTAGAGTTAAGATCCTCCATGGGGTAGAATTTCAATATCAGTTTGAGGGACAGCAAGTCACATTTGAAACTAGTTTCTTCAAATTAAATAAGGACAATTACAGAGGTATGAAGAAAGTTGTTTAAGATTACAAGGGCAAGATTCTCATCAGTGGACGAGCAGTGGCAGATGTTTAAGCAGATATTTCATAAAGCTCAAAACTTGAAAAGGAGGATTTGATAAAAGGGATGAATCAGCCATGGTTTATAAAGGCAATCAAGGAGGCCAGAGGATCAGGGAGCTTTTTTTTTAGGAATGATGATTAAATAGATAATAAAGAGGAATAAACTGTTTATGAAAGTAAATTAGCAAGAAATATAAAAATAAACAAGAATTTCTTTAAAAGAGTTGCTAAATAAACGTGGGATCTTTGGAGGTTGAACTGGGGTACTCTATTAACAACAGGAAATAGGGAAATAGCATATAATTTAAACCTGTATTTTTCACTGGTTTTCACAACAGATAACATTATAAACATCTCAAAGATAACAGCCAAGCAAGGTGATAATGGCAGGAAAGACTTTGTAACAGAGTAAATGCAAACAAGTCACTAGGATCTGGTGGCTGACATCCAAGGATTTTAAAGGAAGAAGCTGCAGACACACTGAAGGCATTAGGTGAAATATTCGAGAACGCAACTGGATTCAAGGTGGGTTCCAGCAGATGAGCAAATTGCTAATGTAACATTCTGCTCAAGAAGGGAAGGAGAGAGAAAACAGGAAGCTGTAGGCTAACTAACCTAACACTTGTCTTTGGGAAAACAGTAGAGTCCATTATCAAAAGAAATAGCAAGTTATTAGAAAAGCTTAACGATCAAACAGAGCCAATACGGTTTTGTAAAAGGGGAATCGTGTTTGACAAATTTGGTAGAGTTCTTTGAGGATATAACAAGCAGAGTTGAGAAGGGGAACCAAAAGATATAATATATTTGAATTTCCAGAAGGCATACAATAAGGTGCCCCATAAAAGATTAATTATAGAGTCATACAGCATGGAAACAGACCCTTCAGTCTAACTCGTCCATGCCGACCAGATATTTTAAATTAATCTAGTCCCATTTGCCAGCATTTGGCCCATATCCCTCTAAACCCTTCCTATTCACGTACCCATCCAGATGCCTTTTAAATGCTGTAATTGTACCAGCCTCCACAACTTCCTCTAGCAGCTCATTCCATACACGCACCACTCTCTGCATGAAAAAGTTTCCCCATGGGTCCCTTTTAAATCTTCCCCCTCTGACTTTAAACCTATGCCCTCTAGTTTTGGACTCCTCCACCCTGGGGAAAAGACCTTGCCTATTCACTCTTTCCGTCATTTTATAAATCTCTGTAAGGTCACCGCTCAGTCTCCGACGCTCCAGGGAAAATAGCCCCAGCCTATTCTGCTTCTCCCTACAGCTCAAATTCTCCAGCCCTGGCAACATACTTGTAAATCTTTTCTGAATCCTCTCAAGGATCAGAACATCCTTCCTATAGCAGGGAGACCAGAATTGAATGCCGTATTCTACAAGTGGCCTAACCAATATCCTGTACAGCTGTAACACAACCTCCCAGCTCCTATATTCAATGCACTGACCAATAAAGGCAAGCATACCAAACACCTTCTTCACTATCCTATCTGCCTGCCGCTCCACTTTCAAGGAACCACGAACCTGCACTCCAAGGTCGCTTTGTTCGACAACACTCCCCAGGATCTTACCATTAAGTGTATAAGTCTTACCCTAATTTGCCTTTCCAAAATGCAGCAGCTCGCATTCATCTAAATTAAACTCCATCTACAACTCCACTGCACACTGGCCCATCTGATCAAGGTCTCATTGTACTGTGAGGTAACCTTCTTGGCTGTCCACTTCACCACTAATTTTGGTGTCAACTACAGACTTACTAACCATACTTCACACGTTCACCAGCACCAATTCTTGTGGCACACCGTTGGTCACAGGCCTTCAGTCTGAAAAGCAACCCTTCACCATCACCCTCTGTCTTCTACCTTTGAGGCAGTTCTGCATCCAAATGGCTAGTTCTCCCTGTAGTCCATGTGATCTAACCTCACTACCAGTATACCATGAGGAACCTTGTCAAACACCTTACTAAAGTCCATATAGATCACGTCCACCACTCTGCCCTCAATCCTCTTTGTTACTATTTGAAAGAAGTTCTCAGTATTGGAGGCAATGAATTAAAATGGGAAGTGTTGGTTAACATGCAGAAGACAGCGAGAGCCAGGATTAAGGGGACTTTTTCAGGTTGTAAAAGACGCAACTAGTGGGGAGCTGCAGGGTCTCAATTATTTACTATCAATATCGATGGCTTGGAGGGGTCAAAGTGTAATATATCCAAATTTGCTGATAATACAAATACAAGTGGCAGTGCATATAGTGAAGACAAAGAATCTGCAAGGGAACAGAGAATGTGTGTGTGGACAAAAACTTGGCAGACATAATCAAATGTATCAAAGTATCAGGTCAGAAGGCAGACTATTATTTAAAATGGAGATAGACTCCACAAAAGTGCAACACAGGATGAAAGTTTTTGCAAATGAAACACAACAATTTAGCATGCAGCTTCAACAAATAATTAAGGTGGCAAACAATTTTTGACTCTATTGCTCAGGGTCAGAATTTAAAAATAGAGAAGTTATTACAGCTGGGTACAGGGTGAGACTGCACATGGAGTACTGTCTTTAGTTTTGGTCCATGTATTCAAGAAAGGATATACTGGCACTGCACGTAGTTCAAAACAGAGTTACTAGGCTGATTCCTGGGATCAGGCGTTGACTTATCAAGCAAAGGTTAGGCCTTTATAGAGTTTAGAAGAACAAGGGCTGATCTAATTGAAACATCTTAGATTCTGGGAGGGCTTGACAAGGTAAATGTTCAAAAGATTTTACCACTGCTGGGAGAATCACAAACCAGGGTCAGGTGTTCCCTTATTCCACAACGGATTTTTAAAGAGATGCAAATCATCTTTTTCCCCCCTTTGGGAGGGTTGTGAATGTCTAGAAATCTCCACCCGAGAGAACTGAGCAGGCTAGATGAAAGGGTGTAGGTCAACCCGCTTATTACCCCAATAGTAACCCAGCTAGTACTTATTTTGGGACGTTTTTCCTTTCTTGTTTACATGCTTCCACACCTTCACTCCTGCTCTCTCAACCTCTCCACTGCATGGAGAAGCAACTTGACGAGATCCAGAAACAGTAGAAACACAACGTTTTTTTAAAAAAAAAATCCTAGCTCTGACCTCGCCCATCCACCCCCGAAATTCTGGTCCGCAAACAATTATTTCAAAATGCTCTTAGCCTCCACATCTTAAAATACAAACTCATCCAAAACTTGGCAACACATATCCCGTCGTATACTCGGTTCCGCTCACCTCTCACTGTGACCACGTTACTACGTTAGCTTCCAGACTACTCAATTTAAAATTCCTGTTTAATTCCTTTCTTTAGTTTACCTCTAAGCTCCTACAACTCACTGCACTGCACTAATGTTTTCCGACCTTCTCCTCACATACTACATTGCATTCATAGACTTTCAGCTCACCCTACCAGGCCCTTCCTCATTCTTCCTTTAGCGCAGCTTTCAGTTTATTTCTGAACATCTCTGGAAAGTGCCACAGGACACGTCTCCGATTACTGATGGGGGGAAAGAGGAGTTGCTGCTTCTGGGTTACTGCAAACCAAATACGTAAACTGGACTATAACCGGCGCAGTGTTTCCTCAAACCTGACTGCAACTACAGGCCAAACAGACTGGGAAAACTGGACACAGCGACGGAGACCAGTTTTCGGTCGGAGAAGAAGCAGACTACTTATTAAAGTGAGCAGTCCCATTCGCCGACCCCCACAGAAGCACAACTCCATACCTACTCCTCACTATCACGCTCCCGAAGGTTTTATTTCTCGATCTTTCTCCGACTCGCGCGACCAGCCACCTGCGTCGCGCGCTGATGACCTCATAAAGCCACCCCCCCCC
>NC_063349.1:21973631-22023430 GCF_021869965.1 Rhincodon typus | reverse complement strand
TTCCTGCTCCTCTGATGCTGCTTGGCCTGCTGTGTTCATCCAGCTCTACACCTTGTTATCTCCAATATATTGGTCACTTGTTACATGTTGGTTAATTGAGAATTGAGATGCACATAATTGCAAGTTTTGATTAGTAAACAATAAATGAATAATAGATGCAAACAGAAAGCAGGTCTGACAGCATCTGTCGAGAGAAAACAAAGTTAATGTTTTGGGTCCAGTGACCCTTCTTCAGAACTGATCATAGCTAGGAAAGGGTTGGTGTTCATGTAGAAGATGAAGTGGGGGGAGAAGGGAAGAAGTAAACAATAGGTGGAGGTGGAGACCAAAGACAGACAAAGGAATGGGTAAAGGTCAACCTGGGAGATTGAATAGCTGCTAATGGGGACTATTAGTAGCTGACAATGGGTTGTGCGTTGTCCCTTCCCCAGTTCCCTGGCTGACAGGGACCTCAGATAGGTCCAACCCATCTTCTGCACTTCAGCTCTCATGCCCTTTCTTCCCTCCCACAACAACAGAGTCCGCATTGTCCTCTCATACCATCCCACCAGTATCCACATCTATGGGATCATAAACCACCGTTTCTGCCACCTCCAGCGAGATGCCACCACTAGACACATATTCCCCTCCCCTCCCTTGTCAGTCTTCCACAGGGACTGTTGCCTCTGGGATACCTTTGTCCACTCCTCCTTCATTCCAAACATGTACCCATGGCACCATCCCCTGCAATTACAGAAGGTGTAGCACCTGCCCATTGACTTACTCCCTCCTCACCGTCCAAGGCCCAAACACTCCTTCCAGGTGAACCAGTGCTTCACACAATCTAGTCTAGTGCATTTGCTGCTCACAATGTAGTCTCCTCCACATTGGGGAAACAAAGTGCTGACTGAGCGACCACTTTGTTGAATACCTACATTCTATCCACAAAAAAAACTGAGTTTCCAGTTACCTGCCACTTCAACACACCAGCCTGCTCCCTAGCCAACATTTCTGTCTCTGACTCGCTGCAGTGCTTCAGCAAAGCTCAGTGCAAGATGGAAGAACAGCACCTCATTTTCTGCTTGGGAACTCTGCAGCCTTCTGGACTCAATAGAGTTCAACAATTTTAGGCCTTGAGCACCTTCTCCCATGTCCTTACCCCAACCCCCACACACCAGGCTTTCCCATCACAGGTTGCTACCACACACAACCCATTGTTAGCTACTAATAGTCACCATTAGTAGCTATTCATTCTCCTAGATTGACCTTTACTCATTCCTTCATCTATACAACTGTTTCTCTGCCTTTGAGCCCCATCTTCACTTATCATTTCTCCTCCCCCCTCCCCCACAACATACAAACCAACCTTTACCTAGCTACCTTCAGTTCTGAAGAAGGGTCACTGGACCCAAAATGTTAACTCTGCGTTCTCTCCACAGATGCTGCCAGACCTCTTGAGTTTTTCCAGCAATTTCTGTTTTTGTTTCTGATTTCCAGCATCTGCAGTTCTTTCGTTTTTTTTGTTAAATGAATAATAGACACTAACTTTTGGAAATGTCATGTCAGTGTTTATAAGG
Organism: Rhincodon typus; assembly: GCF_021869965.1. NCBI lineage: Eukaryota > Metazoa > Chordata > Chondrichthyes > Orectolobiformes > Rhincodontidae > Rhincodon > Rhincodon typus. The sequence continues at coordinate 22,021,874 of NC_063349.1, read as the reverse complement.
CCATCAAATGGAGCAGCATAAGTAAGCCATTTAGCCCATGACTTTGTTCCGCCATTCAATGAGACCATGGCTAATACAATAATCTTTCATCTTTAAACCTTGATCTGATAACTGTTATGTTCACACAGTGGAAATATGTTTTCTTTAATCTTTTGTTGTTAAAATAAACAGCCAGAACCAGAATGTGAATTTTATCTGATCATTATAAACAATTTTTTATTTACATTTATAGTACCTTTAAAATAGTAAAATATCACAAGTTGCTTCATACTGAACCATGTATGGGATTAAATGAGGAAAAGATTAGTTGAGGAAGAAGGTTTTCAGGAGAGTCTTAAAGAATAAAGAGAGTTAAAGAGGTACAGAGGTTTAGGGCACAATGTTAGTCAGACTTATTGGTAGCACACTCACCATTGAATTAGAAGATTGTTGTCTCAAGTTCCACTCCAGACTTTGAGCAAAAAAATCATACTGACATTCAGTGCAGTACTGCTGAACTGGGGGAGTGCTTAACTGTCAGTGGTGTTGTGTCAGATGAGATCTTAAACACAGGCTGTATTTGCCCTGATATGTGGATGTAAAAAAACTCAAGGCACAATTTCATAGAAGAGTCAATGAGTTTTCTGAGGTATTCTGCAAATATTTCTCCCTCAATCAATATGACAAAGACAGATGTACTAGTCATCACATCGGCATTTTTGGGAATTTGCTGTTTACAAATTGGCTACTGCATTTTCTCCAACAGCAGCTGCAGTTTAAAAATACTTAATCAGTTGTAAACAATTTGGGATGTCTAGTGTTTATGAAAGGTACTATATAACTGAAAATCCTCCTGTAGAATTGAGTTGTAGGTACAGTACATGATGGTGATACAATTATAACTGGTCAAGTCTAAGAGTTCAGATAGTACTTTAAGTACAAGCAATGGCATATTATAAGAAGTGTATTCATTAAACAAAGAGAGAGAAATAATAAATAGGCGAATAAAGCATCAGTTACAGTGTTCTATATACGAATGCATGGAGCATAAGGAATAAACTAAATGAGCTGCAGGCACAAATTCAAACTAGAAATTATGATATAATAGCCATTACTGGGACATGGCTGCAGATTGGGAACTAAATATACCATTTTATAAGGTTTACAGGACAGACAGGTAAAATAGTGGAAGAGGTGGAGTAGCCATATGGATTAGACATAAAATTACTTTAATTGTGAGAGGGGCAAAGCATTCTGTGGAGACCGTGTGGGAGGAGCTGAGAAACAGTAAAGCAAACAGCAAAGGATCTAAAACTGTAATAGGTGTTGCGTATCAACTCTGAAGTGCTAGATTGTATAAGTGCAGAAATTAAGCAAGTGTGTAGCAAAGCTAGTGTCATATTAATAGGGGGGTTTAACTTTAACATAGATTGGGAGAGGCAGACAAGCACCTGTCAGAAAGGTAATGAAATTCTGGAGTGTGTCCAGGATAGATTCCTCCAGCAGTGTGTGCTGGATGCAACAACGGGATTAGCAATATTGGATTTAGTAATGAAAAGGGTTTAATTAGGAACCTAATTCTGGGTGAACATTTATCAGTAGTGATCATAATATGATTGAATTCAATGTAGCGTTTGAAAGCAAAAAGGATGAATCAGCTACTAGTGTGTTAAGGTTTAGCTAAGGCTGACTTTCACAAGATGAGACAGCGACTGTCCATAGTAAACTAGGAAAATATGCTGATGGGTAAACAACTGAAGAACAGTAGAGGATGTTTAAAGAAACAGTTAACACAATATAAAACCAGCTTGAACTCCTGAGAAGGAAAAGCTCCACTTGACAGAAAAAAAATTTGTGGACAACTAAAGAGATAGAGGACAGCATAAAACTAAAAGAAAGGGCTTTCAACAATGCAAAAACAATGCAAACATTGATCCAGCTGTATGGCAAAGATACAAAGACCAGCATAGGGCCACTACGCAGTTTATAAGAACTACTAAAAGGGATTATGAAAAGAAACGTGCCAGGGACATCAAAATCAATAACAAGCAATTTTACGGATACATAAACAGAAAGCGGGTGGTCAGGTGCAAAGCACTAAAGTCTGAAAGTGTGGATATTGGTAATGACTACTGGAAAGTGGCAGACATATTGAATAAGTACTTTACCTCAGTATTTACAGCAGAAAATGCGGATAGCTTTCTGGAAGTCCTAGAATTAATAGTGGATTCAGAACAGGGACTGTAAAAGAGTGACAAATCCCGGGACCTGACAATTTCTATCGAAGGTGCTAAAGCAACTAGGGGAGCACACTATAGACATCCCAAATATAATCTTTCAGATTTACCTAGATACAGGCATTGTTCTTCTGAATTGGAAAAATGCACATGGAATGCCGCTTTTTAAGAAAGACATAAATTAGGGAATTACTGACCAGTTAGCCTAACATCTGTGGTGGAAAAATTGTTGGCAACTACAATCAAGGTAGCAGTAACTGAACACCTTGAAAATTTCAGTAAATCAGGGACAGCCAGCATGGATTCATGACAGGTAAGTCATGTCTGACAAATCTATTGTAATTTTTTGAAGAAATGACTAAGGTAGTGTACAGGGGAATATCTATGGATGTTGCTTATATGGACCTCCAGAAGACACTTTATAAAGTCCCAGACTAGAGACTGTTAGTTAATGTAGAATCCCAAGAAATTGAGGGCAAGTTATTGACATGGCTTGGAAACTGGTTGAGTGGCATGCAACAGAAAATAAGGATAATGGATAGGTACTCAAATTGGCAGGATGTGACCAACGGTGTCCTGTCAGGAATTGTGTTATGGCCCGAATTATTCACATTATTCATTAACACCTTGGAAGATGGCATAGAATTTGCTGGTGACACAAAATTAGGCAGCAGTTTTGACAGTGTATATGATAGCATAAAATCACATTGGGCTATTGATAGACTAAGTGAATGGGCAAAAATGTGGCAGAAGGAGTTCAATGTAAGCAAGTGTGAGGTTATCCATTTTGGACTGAGAAAGGATAGATCAGGATATTTTCTAGATAGTATGAAATTAAATACAGTGAATATCCAAAGAGACTTGGGATTTCAGGTGCATAGACCATTAAAATGTCATGAGCTGGTGCAGAAAATAAGCAAGAATTAATGGAATGTTGGCCTTTATGTCTAGAGGTCTGGAGTACAAGGATGTAGACGTTATGCTGCTGTTATACAAAACCCTGGTTAGACCCCATTTGGAGTACTATAACCATATCTGGGCACCACACCTTAGCAAGGATATGGGGGGAGGAAGTACAGCATTGGCTTACATAAATGATACCTGGACTTCATAGGGGTTAAGTTATGAAGAGAGGTTATACAAATTAGACCTGTTTTTTTCTATAGAGTTTAGAAGATTATGGGGTAATCTGATCAAAGTCATCAAGATATTATCAGGAAAAGACAAGGTAGGTAAAAAGAGAGATCAACCTGAATTACTGCCAGACAAAAAAAAAACTCAGTGAATAGTGTAAAAAATTGCAAACAGCAAATCACTTTTCATCATTCATTTTGCACAGTTAAAACAGCATTGATGCAGTTTAACTGTTTTTTTTCCATTTTTTAAAATATTATTTCCAATTCATGCTGATAGGTCGTCCAAAATCTTTTGCTCGTCCAACTTTTGAACGAAAGGACTGACCTGGGCGATTTTTCAAGTCACGGTCAACTCCTTCAATCACAGCTAATTCTTCATCATAGCTGACAAAGAAGCAAAAACAAAACTGATGAATTTGATTTAAATAGATCATCTTTCAGATTTAAAACAGCTATTTGTTTAGTTGAAAGTTTATCAGTTTTTATATTTTTCATACGTGCATTGTGCTTTTAGTATAATGTTATGGTAACACATTGACTGCTATGTATGTGTTTTCAAAACAAAGCAAATTTAATAAAAGGTAGAAGAATTAAATCAGGGAAACCTTTGAAATGCTATTGAACCATGGATTTTTCCTTTTAAATCCGTTGGTGTCATTGAACAATTTGTAGAGCTACAATCTTGAGATAAACATATCAAGAGACCTGTTTCCATCCTCTTCCGGGCAAATAGCATCATTCTAAAAAGTGCTTATAGACACTGTGTCTGTCAGTGTCAGAGTCTAGACTGTTTTTCTTGATCAGGGTGACATCCGGCTCTCTCTCTCTCTTACCACTATCTTAGGTTAATAAAAACACAAAGTGCTGGAAGTACTCAGCAGATTTGACAGCATTTGTTAAGAGAAAAACAGAGTTCACATTTCACATCAAATATGCTTCTTCCGAACACTATTGATTCAATGGCTATTACCTAATACTGACCAACCAGCAGCCATCCTGCATGGTTCTCACAAAAAATTTCACACCTTAGCCCCAAACTCTGGTGGAGATTTCCTTGAAAAAATCTAAAAAATTAGTCAAACATGATTTTGCTTTGGTTTACATAAATTGTCAGCATGACTCTGATCCTTCTCTGGTTCAGGTTGAAGTCAACTTTGTGCACCCTCAGTGTCCTATTTGACCTTGAACTTCAAATCCCACATGTTATCCATACCAAGATGTCTGTTTCTACCTCCAATAATACTGTTGATTTCTACACTTTCGTCATACCTACTGAAACTGAACCTTCCATTTAGGGCAAAGGTCAAGGTGAACAATGGGGCCTTATAAAATGAAAACCAAAAGAACTGCGGACGCTGTAAGTCAGGAACAAAAACAGAAGTTGCTGGAAAAGCTCAGCAGGTCTGGCAGCATCTGTGAAAAAAAATCAGAGTTAACATTTCGGGTCCGGTGACCCTTCCTCCGAAATATTACCTCTGATTTTTTCTTCACAGATGCTGCCAGACTTGTTGAGCTTTTCCAGTAACTTCTGTTCTTATAAAACAAGTCAGGGAAACAGTTCTGTAGAACAAGGAAATGGCAGACGAGTTAAACAGAATTGCATCAGTCTTTACAATGTAAGATATTTTGAACATCCTGTTAATACTAAAGAATATGGGGGAGGAATTAAACACCAACATCTTCACTAGAGAAGTTGTATTAGACAAACTATTGGGGCTAATGGAAGATAAGTCTCCTGGCCTTGATGGCTTGCATCCTAGGATCCAAAGAGATATCTACAGAGATAGTAGATGCATTGGTTGCACTTTTTCAAAAAACATTGGATTCTGGAGAAGGACCAGAGGATTGGAAAACTGCTAATGTGATACCCCTATTTAAAAAGGAAAGGAGACAAAAATCAGGTAACTATAGGTCAATTAGTCTAACATCTATTGTTGGAAGAATCTATTAAGGAGATAATAGTAGCACAGTTGGAAAATAATTATCTAATCAAGCAGAGTCAGCATAATTTGATGAAAGCAAAATCATGTTTGACTAATTTATTAGAGTTTTTCAAGGAAGTCTCAAACAGAGTGGATAAAGAAGAACCAGGAGATATGTTGTACGTTGACTTCCAGAAGGTGTTCAACAAGATTTCTCACAAAAGGTTAAGTCATAAAATAAGAACCAATGGTGCTGGAGACAGTATATTGGCATGGCTAGAGAATTGGCTAATGGGCACAAAGCAACAAGTGGGGATAAGAGGTTCTTTTTCAGGTTGGTGACCTGTGACCAGTGGGGCTCTGCAGGGATCACAACTGTTTTTAATATATATCAATGACTTGGAGGAAAGAAGTGAATATACTTAGCCAAATTTGCAGACAACACAAAAATAGGTGGAAAGGCAGCCTGTGAGAGGGATACAAACGGTTTACAGAGAGGTATTAATAGGTTAAGTGATTGGGAAAAAAATTAGTGAATGGAATATAATGTGGGAAAATATGAGGTTGTTCATTTTAGAAGGGATAACAAAGGAAAAGAGTATTAATTAAACGGAGAAAAACTGCAGAAAGCTGCAACACAAAGGAACTTGGGGATACTTATACATGAAATACAGAAAGCTAGTACACGGTGCAGCAGGTAATCAGGAAGGCTATGGAATGTTGGCCCTTAATTCAAGGAGGTTGGGCTATAAGAGTAGGGAAGTCTTACTGCAACTGTACAAGGTGCTGGTGAGACCACAACTATCAGCAGTTGACGTCCTCTTTTTTATGGAAAGATATAATTTTATTGGAGGCAGTTCACTAGGATGATCCCTGGTATGGAGGGATTGTCTTATGAGCAAAGGTAAACTCATTGGAGTTTAAAAAGAATGAGAGGTGATCTCATTGAAACATTTGGATTCTTAAGGGGCTTGACAGAGTAAATGCTGAGAGGATGTTTGCCCTCATGGGAAAGTTTAGGACAAGGAGCATTGTCTCAGAATAATGGGTTGCCAGTTTATGATTGAGATGAGGAATTTCTTCTCTCAGAGGGTTGTGAGACTTTGGAAGTCCTTGCCACAGAGAGTTGTGGGAGCAGAATCCTTGTGTGTGTTTAAGGCTGAGATAGATAGATTCGTGAACAGTAAGGGAATCAAGGGTTGAGAAATGGCAGGATAGTAGACGAGAGGAATGTTGGATCAGCCATGAGCTTACTGAATGGCAGAGCAGACTTGAGGGCTGATCAGCCTATTCCTGTTCCTACTTCTAATGGTCTTGTGATCTTATGGTCTTAAGCCTTCATTCCATAACACTCAAATACTTTTCCTCTCACCTTTCCAAGTTCTATCCTGCGTAAACTACAATTAAATCAACACTTTGTTTTGCACTGCCTTAATCCCTTGGTTTCCTTTCACAAAATCTTGAATTCAAATGTCTGTCTTGATTTACGAATCCCATCATTGATCCTTCCTACCTGTGCAATCTCCTACAGTCCTGCATATAAGTACATGTCCTTTGTTCTGGCCTCTTGTGCATTCCTTTTCCCTCTTTCCCATTTTTGACTATTTTGGCCTCATATTCTGGAATGTTCCCGATAAATGCCAGAACTGGCCCTCTTGATAATATCTCTGGTCAATCTTCCCAACTTTTCTCCCACTGCCATTTGGAATTATTTTTCTCCTTTGTGAAGTACTTTGTTGTTCTCTATTAACAATGCTGTATAAGTACAAGTTAAATGTAAAATGTCTCTTGCTTTAGATTAATCTCAGTGCTTGTCAGTGTTGATATTCCTTTAGTGACAATCAAAAATCGATGTTCTGTCAATGCTGTTGGCAATCATTGAATTCCTAACAGGCACCGGTCAGTGGGGGATCCAATTCAATGTTGTCTAACACTAATGTATGCAAATTTGAACTGGATATGGCCATAATATTATCATCATTACACATCTTGATTGGAATAATATAAGAATGTTACAAGGTTATATTCCTTTATTTGAAGCAATTACTTTTAAAAACTTTCAACTGGCTGGAACTGTTGCAAATTTGACTGAGACAAGGTAAACTGCTTATAAACGCAAATCCACCTCAAGATGGAGCTGATTTGCTCCAGGGGAGGTGGGTTACCAAAAGAGAGACTCCCTACAACCCAGACCCAATGAAAACTATTACAGTGTCAGGAAGACATTAACAAGTGCAAAGTACTGATCTTTGACATAGACTGCGAGAAACCTGAAGTAACCTACTGGAAGTACACACTGGAATCAGCATTTCAAGGGTCGTTCTGCGAGCATTTTGGGACCCAGTCATAATGGAAACAACCACAGACAAGAAGCATCCAAGAAATCATTTAACCAAGCATCAGGAACAAATAACTTTAAGATGAGTACAATGTATACTCCAGCTGACTGCATTCAAGAAACCTAGATTACCAGTCTAATGGCATGCCTAGTATGCCACCACCTCCACTTTTTCAAAATCAAGTCAGATTTTCTCGTAAAAGCTTTCCCCAATATCTACTAAGCAAGGCAATATTTGAATTGTATACAAAGAATGTTCAACAAAAATTAAATAGAACTGGCTTGGATTTTCAAGCTCTATCTCAGAGTGTATAAATGACAAATCAAGATGGTGGCAGGGTCAGTCGCTCCATTCAGAGCTCCACTCTGCTCGCCAGTTCTCTTTCTCTTTCTTTCTTAGTCCTTCCTTTCTTTTTCTCCCTTCTTCTCTCTCATTCTGTAGTAATTTTAACCCTGTCCCACCCCTTTTAACTACCTACCTAAGGAGTCAGGAAGGAGCTGGGTCATGACCAGGAACCAAGTGGCTGAAGCTGAACGTACAGGTTGTGTCCTGCAGCGATGTCGAATTGAGTGTGGGCTGGAGCGACAGCGGCTAGAGCGGGCTGGTGAGGCAGCAATAGCGAGAGCGGGTGGGTGAGGCAGCAGCGGTGAGATCGGGCCAATGAGGCAGCCCAGAGCGGGATGCTGACAGCGGCATGGCGAGAGCTGGAAAGCCCTGAGCAGGACGGCAGCAGTGGAAAGGAAAGTTGGACTCTCTTAAGTTATCTTTTCTTTCTTATCTTATTCTAAGTTAACATGAATGGTGCCATGTATGTATGGCAAAGGTACACACCTTTCACTGTATTTTTACTTTAAATACACGTGACAATAAATGATTCAATTCAACACACTTACCTATTCTGTATTTTCTCTTGAAAAGTTTTGTGGCAGTTATTATTTCATTAAAATTTTCACATAAGAAATCCAACATTTTAGATTTTTATTTGTGAATAACTTACAGGATGACATAATTTCCAAGAGCTCCTTTGGATGGATTTTTGCTCAGTTTACAATCTGGGATCTCGCCATTAGGTACAACAATATTTAACGTGTCATTGATGAGATTGTATTTCATGATTCGGTCATTAGCTGTGCTGGATGCCAATGAAGGAGAAGCATTCACCTATATCAGGGAAGAAACCATTTTACAAGAATAAAACTACTTGCAACATACAGGACTAAACTGAGCATGGGAAGTATGATGAATTATTACACTGTACTTGATTCAGGTGATTTAGGAAACAACGAAACTTCAAGTTTCCTGCTCATAGCTAAACATTGTTTGTGTGTGTGTGTGTTTTCCACATGTTTCTGTGTTTTCCACATATTTCCTCCCACTGTCCAAAGATGGATCGGCCATGTTAAATTGCCCATAGTGCCTAGTGAAATGCAGGCTAGGTGGATTAGCCATGGGAAATGCAGGGTTACAGGGATAGGGTAGAGGGGTGGATCTGGGTGGGGAATCGATGGGCCAAATGACCTGCTTCCATACTGAATGGATTCTATGATTCTAACACAAATTAAAGCTACCCTGCCTTTTTTAGAACTAGACTGCACACTTAAATGGAACGTGCAGCAGGTGATAGAACTTTTTTGCAAAATTTTTCTTTGCAAGGTATAAATGTCAATGAAGCAGCAGGCCAGAGAAATGGCTCCCAAGTTTTTTGATGTGGCACTGAAGGCCTTCAAGGGGTGGAACGGAGGAGTGATGTCAAATTTCTACAGTTGTTTAAGAGGCCTGCAGGACCTACATTATGAATAGTATTGAAGCAAGTACCTACCACAGTCAATTCAAAGAATATTGATAACCAGAGCAGGTGACGGTACTGTTGCAAATGCAATGATGTCACGCAATTCGTGCATTTGGAATTCACTTGCGCCAATGGCTCACCAGATGATGTGTGTCCACACTACTCTCTAAAGTAGAAGTTGTGCCAATATCTGAGCTGCTCACTGTCACTGAACTACAATATATAGAATTTCTAATGTTGGAGTACACAGATCAGAGAGAGGGCTGGAGTACTGCTGAAGGGATTACTGCTTACCTACTGCACCCCGAGTATGGAACAAGATTAAAGCTTTACTTTCTACAAAAAATATAACACAGCCTTTAGTTTTTAATGGGGATTGCAATGTTTGATGCATGAAATGAGCGACCTCAAGGGACTAGAAGCACAATTATCAGTGAGAGCAGCAAAAGAGCCTTTCCCTGGGGATGGGCTGACCATGCGTGTTGCAGTTGACCAGCACTTTCTTGCCAGCTCAGGAATCCTGCCAATAAGACTCGTGTCTCCTCGACTAAATTCCGCACATTGTCCCACTGTAGTCGAAGCTCAGAAAGAGGCCATGCCATCCATGCTTATTGCCATGCAAGCCCAGATCGGTACCATGCAGGCTCGGACTGCTGCCATCGTGTCTGTGGATAAAGTGCTTGTAAGTATTCCTCAATCTGTGTGACAGTAAATTACAAGGATTGCTGAGGCATTAACTCCAGGGAGTAGCAGTTCAAGATCATTCTATAAATCTTTGTGCAATCTCCTCCAGTAACGTCAGCAGCCTTCCATCAACCATGTTGCAGCCATTGGGATAACATTGTGTAGCAGCATTAGGTTAGGCAAATGCAACCACAAGACAGGCAAAAGATCATCAAAAACTATGACCAGGAATAGGTCATATGACATGTTAAGCCTTTTCCAACATTTAGTAAGCTCATGGCTAATCTGACTGTAGCCTTAATTGCACTTTCCTGCCTGTCCCTGACAGCCCTTGATTCCCTTGTCAACAAAAAAATGTGTTCAAACTCAACCTTGAATATATTCAATAAGTTAATCTCCCCTGCGCTCTGGAGAAGAAATTCTCCTTCATCCCCATCTTAAAGGGAGATCTATTAGTTTTAAACTGTGCCCCCGAGTTCCTGATTCCTCCACAAGGGGAAGCATCCTCTCAGCAGCTATCTTGATAAGCCTTTCAAGAATCTTATATAAATAGTCATTTGGTGGTACAGAATTTGAGCATTGTTGAAGAAAAAGACATGCCGCAGAAGCTTTTCATCTTGCACCTTTCATTTCCCATGACACATTTTATCAATTAAAGTCAACATCCCTTTTTAGAATTTAACCAAAATCCTTGAAATAACTGTTCCAAGGTGCAATCTCCATAGCAGCAAGTTAAACAAATACGATCCATTTGCTAACCAATCTGCACCTTGCTTATCATTCAGTAAAAATTGTTGTTCCCTTTGAATTTGGTATTTTTGGATCCATCTTGATGTTGAGACCAGCATTATTTTTCTTTTATTTTTCTCATTTTTGGTTTAGAACTGTGAGTTGCAGTTGAAAACTGAATTTTGAACTTTGACCAACAGCTGGTATTTTTTTAAACAGGAGAGAAAAGTGATTGAAGATTGCTGTGGGATCTGGCCTGGAAAGATAATGCAGGTAAAGAACATTATAGGCAAACTGGCCCAAGATATTGTTTTGCTCAGGAACTGGCAGCTGGTTGGATACTAAATTGGTCAATCAAGGGAAAATCGGTACCAGCCAGGAAACCACAGGGAATGTTAAAAAAGGAAGAGAAATAAAAGGATGAACTGATTTTTGACTGGGTTTTTGTGCAGGAGGCAGAGTGCTGCTTTGGAAGCTGCTGAGCAAGGTTATTTGGCTTTACCCTCCATAGTTATTCTCCGGTTATCAAGTCGTTGAAAGTCCTGAGAAAAGAACCGCACTCTATAAGAAATAAGGAAATGTCTCCTGAGGTCTGCCAAATCGGTTTGCATTGATCGGTGATTTCAGAATTCAAACAAGTTACAATCCTACCTGCCTGTAATAAAACCCATTGGATTTCATGAGGACTTGGTATTCATCATTGAAATTGTTATTGAACTGGCAACTTATGATTCTTTTACTTTTTTAACAAATTTATCCTTTAACACTGTTTATCCATCCATTGGTGTGAGAGTGCAGGTTAGCTATCAAAAAAGATTGGGTTTAGATCATAGCTGTTGTTAGTTAATCTGCATCCTGCTAAAGTTACGTTATTAATAAGTTAATTTTTGTTTAAGATATAAACCCGATGTCCAAGATTAGTTATTTGTAAAGTCTGGTTAGGGACCATTGAGCAATTTTGAGGGTCATAGAGTCATAGCATTATATAATTTAATTTCTCCGTGTTGTGAATCTGTGTTAACGAGTCTGATTTGGTCTGGCTCGCTAACACCTTTTATTCTTTTAAGTACCAAAATGTAAATGCCCAACCTGCTTATCTTTTCCTCAAAAAACAATCCTTTTATCCTACAAATCATCCTCCCGACCCTTCTCTGAATTGCTTCTATGGACATTTATTCCTCCCTAAAGAAGGAGACAAAAATTATACACAGTACTTTATGTGCAAGCCACTCAGTTCAATAATAGTTAGGGATGGTCAACAAATACTGGCATTGCCATGGACACTCACATCCCATGAAAGGATAAGTAAATTCTGTTCACTGGTGTGGGGATATTGAACAGTGTGAGTGATGTGTCACTGTGGGCAAGCACAGCTCAGGTATGTGGTCAGCTGTACAGACTTTGCTTTGGAGGGGGAGGGGTGGGGCGAGGTTTGCAAATAATCAGGGAAGATGACAGAAGTGATTACTAATTACCAAAATTCCAAATATCGCTGTCCTGGCAAATCAGACTCGATACAGCTTTCAAATGGATATATGCTTTTCCATTAAGACTGCTCCTAATACACTGCTACCACAGTTTACTCTCTCTTCTCCCACTCCTCTTCTCTACTTCCCCTCTTTTGAACATAACTCATATCAGAGTGTAGTTGCATGGATAACAATAATGTATCGCACAGAGATCTTACAGCACAGAAAGAGGCCATTTGGCCCATTGTGCCAGCGCCAGCTTTTTGAATGAGCATAATTACCAAGTGCCAATATCTTATTTTGTTCCCCCGTATGTTTACATCTAATTTTTATCCAAATAATTGTCCAATGCCCTCTTGAATACCCCAATTGAACCTGCCTTCATCACACTCCCAGGCAGTGCATCCCATTCCCTAACTACTCTTTGAATGAAAACATTTTTTTCTCATAACACCCATGCACATTTTGCATATCACTTTAAAACTATGCCCTCTCACTCTTATTCCTTACACAAGCAGGAACAGATTCTCACATCTAGTCTATACAGCCCGCTCATGATTTTGAAAACCTCTATCATATGTGTTCTTATCCTTCTGCTCAACCAGGAACAGAATTCCAACTTCTTTAATCTTTCTTCACAACTGAAGTTTCTCATCCCTGGACCCAACCATTCTTGTAAATCACTTTGCACTGTCCCCTCCAATGTGACAATTCCTATAATGTGGCATCTAGAACTGTAACATTACGCCAGCTGGGGTCTAAAAAGTTTAATCAACATCACCTCTTTGGTTTTGTACTCTATACCCATAATTAAAGCCAAGAGTTCTGTAAGTTTTTGCTAAACAACCTGTTCAGAGATGGTATCCCACACCTCTGGAGCAGGTGGGACTTGAACTGAGTTCTTGTGACTCAGAGGTAGGGACTTTACTACTGCACTTCAGGAGTCCGAGGATACTGTATGCTTTACTAATTGCTCTCTCCACATTCAATGATCTGTGCACATTTAAACCTTATCCCTCTGCTCCTGCACCATATTTAGACATGTACCCTCTCTTTTAAATGTAAATCCTGTATTTTCAATACTATTTTTTATGTGAAATGATGCCTCATTATTTTTCAAATGTCTTTGTAGCACCACCAATTTAGTCTCTATGGAAGTCCCAAAACAAATAACAGTGGTAAGAATGCTTCTAGTCACCTCTATGTGGCATGTCCTGACTGGCATGACACTTGTATGTGGGTACCACGCATGACTGAAAGCATGCAAAGTAGATTAATCTTGACATTATTGATGCTCTCAGACTGCTTTGATGCATGTTCTGCTAATTTGGACATGAAGGTATAGTTAACGCCCAAAAATGGCTCTTTACAAATTCTCCCACAAGATCTTTTTCTTCCACCTGCCCAGATGTATGGAAACTCATTTAACATTTAATTGATAAATATAATGTAGCACTTCACTAGCACTTTTGTATTTCCATCACCCCAGTAATGCACTCTCGTGCCTAAGTCAGCCAGAGTCTAGCAGATGGAAATAAAACAAAGTTGGGACCTGGATATGTTGAAACTCAATCCAATTCATAAGCCATTGAGTTCCATTTGTTTCTCCCTGTCCAAACATGCCTCATGTCTGAACAGATGGGACCAAAGGAAAGGATTTCTTAGCCTCCCGTAATGCTGATCAACCCAGGGATCAGAATGAGACTGACAAAAAGGGCAAATCATAATGTCCACTTGTGTCCTGTCTTGCTCCTCCCTTAAACTCCTCCTAATAAGGTGATTTGGATTCTCAAACAAGTCAGAGACCACTGTGATTCTGATTGTGGAGTAGAAACAAGTTTGTTTCATTACATAATATGCAACATTATAATTCAATGTCCATATTTTTTCTCAGCAAACTAATTGATCAGCTAATAAAGCAGTTACAAATCATTGAATAGTGTAAAAACACTATCAATCTTCAGTTATCTAATGTTATTTACCTCAATAAGCCAAGGTTTCAGTCTGCTATCAATTATTATATCATAGCCATAACATTCAAAGCAGTGTTTATCATTGATCATGACTGGCTGCAAAATAAAAATAATAAGATTAAATGTCACATGAATGACTAGGCAAGAAGGCAGGTAACAATTCACACATAAGATATTTTCTGTATTTTATGCAAGCCTTACCATTAAATGGAGATCGCTTCACCATACAACAATTAATAGTTAATAAACAAAGGTTAGGAAGCCCGAGGATGAAGGCATCAAGTACTTTTGCGTAAAATGTTTAGAAACACTCAAAACATTGACTGGCATTTGATTTAGTTATATTTTAGGGAATCGAGGATTCATCAATTACTCAAGGGAGAAAGGATAATTTGACTTCTATTTGTGAACTATTTATAGGAGGAAGTATCAGGTTATCTCATAATAGACATGGGTTGTCACACCAGATATGACTGATGACAGTGCCTTATCTCTGAAAATTATCACAATTTGCATTTTAAAGACAAAAATCTTTTTTGAAGACCAATTTACCGTTAATAGAAAGAAATTTCAAGATGGAAGAAGCCATGTTTTAACACACTTGGAGAAACAATCAGGATGACAGTGAGATGAGGTTGAGTGATGTTATGGCAGTGCAATAGATTCTGTCTCCAACAATGGCATATAGAAGCAGAAAAACACAGTGCTTTTAAGTTTCTTGTCACCATATAGCTTTGGGAAAAGGACAATAAAGTTACTCCAATTAATACAGGGCTCCATAATTACGATAAGACAAGCTATGTCTATATTTTCTATCCTAAAATTTCAGCTAGCTTAGTCAATACTTGTGGCACTGAACGACTCTTGGAGATGGACATTGAATTATCCCTTCCAGAGTACATTCTAAGTTCTTGCTACCCTCAGCGATTCTTCCAAATGTTGTTCACTAACAGTGACTTCCTAGAACCACAACTCACCAGGCTGAGGGTAAAATACCTGGGACTCCTCCCTAATGGCACTGTGTGTATATCTGCATGAGATGGACTGTGGCTTGATTTCCTGCCCTTGTCTTGCCTCTATCTGAATCAGATGTTATTGAATTAGAAGCTGATTACATTCAAGTTTAATCTTTAAAAGATATTCAAACGTCACCCGACCCAAATCGACACACTCTTTGGGGGTTAAAATTCCTCCAGATTTGGTTACATTCCAGTATCCTTTTCATCGTTTTTTTCACACCATTTTCCTCTACTGGATAGCCACCAAGTCTCAAAGTTATACTCACAGCTACAGCTTTGAGTGATTGTACAATCATCCAGTGGATTTCATCAAAAAGTTTATCAGTAACCTTCTTGCCTTGTGTGCTCTCCAAATAGAGTTTCAAATTTGCCACACTCCATTTTCCACCATGAATGGGATTGTAGTCATCCTTTAAAAATAGCATATATTTTAGGCAACTTTGTTATTGGTCATGATAAGATTTCAAGATAGCTTGCAAAACCCATGAATTTCTCTGATAAAATTACCCATTACAATCGATAATTGTGTTCAGAGAAACCAGCAATGGTGGGATGGGTAAAGGAAATTTTACTGTGAAGCAGTTACAGTCATCAGAGATTGGGAGAAATTTATATTTCTTCTCATCTATACTGTGTCTTATATCAGACCAAAGATTGGAAGTCAATCCTGTTCTCTGGTATGCATGCTCCTCACTTCCATGAAAACAAAATTCACAGAAGAATTTTGGGTAGCACAATGGAATTTAAAGCATGTGATCTGATGCATCCCTGATCTCATCATGACCTGCAGCAATCCAATTCCGCTTATTCCAGTGTATGAAGTAGGATTTAGAAGTAGTTGCTCCAGGTTACTATTTTTGAGATGTTTTGGAAGAGGTTTAAAGCAGCTTCCTCAGCTCGAAGAAAAATTCTGGCTCAAGAACACAACACAAGGGGAAATGGAGAGAAGTTAAAGAGCTTGAGTTTGTGCTGTGGCTGGAGGCTTACAATTTGTCCTGGCACATGAGCTAGCTCCGTAAACATAAGCATGTGTGCACCAGTTGGAGGAATCACAGAGCTTGGAAAGGATGCCGAATATACTCGGGATGGAAAACTTCAATGTCCATCTCAAAGAGTGACTCGACAGTACCATTACTGACCAAGCTGGTCAAGACCTAAAGAACATAACTGTTAGACTGGGTCTGTGGTAGGTGATGAATGAGCCAATAAGAGGGTAAAACATACATGATCTCATCTACAAAAATCTGCTTCTGTCCATGACGGTATCAGTCGGAGTTACCACTGCACAGTTCCCGAGAAACGAAATCCCATCTCCCTTTGAGGATACGTTCTGTCATTTTGTAAAGCACTTTCAGCATAGGATAGACGTGCAACAAATTTAACAACTCAGGGTTGACCATCCACAAGGCGCTGTGGGCCATCAGCAACAGCAGAACTGCATTCAAACACAATCTGCAACCTCAACCACAACCTGCATATCCCCCCACTCTATCATTTAGCATCAAGCCATGGGATCATCTCTGATTCAATGAAGAGAGCAGCAGGGTATGCCAGGAGCAGCACCAGACATATTTAAATATGAGGTGTCAACCTGGTGAAGCTACAACACAGGAATACTTACATGACAAATGGCTTAAGAAGTATGTGATAGACAGGGCTAAGTGATCCCACAAGCAATGGATCAGAACTAAGCTCAGCAGTCTTGCTACATCCACCAATCATGAATGGTAGTGGGCAATTAAAAAACTCACTGGAGGAGGAAGCTCCCTAAATATCCACTCCTCGATGACTGGGAAAGCTCTGTACATCAGTGCAAAAAATAGGGCAGAAGCATTTGCAACAATTTTCAGCCAGAAGGGTCAAATGGATGAGATCCATCTCGGCCTCTTCAACATAGCCCCAGCATCACAGATGGCCATTCAGTTCACGTGATATCAAGTAATGAAAGGACATGGGATACTGCAAAGGTACAGGCCCTGACAACATTCTGGCAATAGTTCTGAAGACTTCTGTTCCAGAATTTGCTGTGCCATAGCCGAGCTGTTCAAGTACATTGGCATCTACCCAACAATGTGAAAAACTACCTTGGTATAGCCTGTACACAAAAACAGGACAGGTTCTACACTGCCAAGTACTGACCCATGATTCTATTCTCGATCATCAGTGAAGTGAGGTAACATCAAGTGTTATCAAGCGGAATCTGCAATAGTAATAGCAATAGCAATAGCCTACTCATGGATGTTCAGTTTGGGTTCTGCTAGTCCCACTCAGCTCCTGAACTCATTACAATCTTGATTTAAACATGAATAAAACAGCTGAACTCCAGAGGTGGGGTGAGGTAAGAGTGTCTGCCCTTGACATCAAGATGGCATTTGACTAACTGAACATATTAGAAAACCCACTTGTGAGATATGGATGTTGCTGGCTGGTCAGCATTTATTGCGTGCCCCTAGTTGCCCTTGAGAAGGTGTGGTGAGCTGCCTTCTTGAGCTGCTATAGTCCGTGGGGAATTCAGGAGATCTGGTAAAACTATAGTCAGCAGGAACCAGGGGAAAAGTCATCACCAGTTGGACTCATACTTAGCACAAACGTTGTTGGAGGTCATTCATCCCAGCCCTAGGACATCTCCACAGGAGTTCCTCAGTATAGTATCCTAGATCCATCCATCTTCAGCTACTTCATCAAAGACCTACTCTCCATCATAAGGTCAGAAATGGGGATGCTCATTATTGATTGCATAACATTCAGCACCATTCATAACTCCTCAGATACTGGAGCATTCCATGTCAAATGCAGATAATATCCAGGCATAGTCCGACAAGTGGTAAGTAATATTCGCACCACACGTGTCAGGCAATGGCCATCTCTAACAAGAAAGAATCTAACCATTGCCACTTGACATTCAACGACAATATGATCACTGAAACCCCCATTATCAAAAACCATTGACCAGAAACTTATCTGGACTAGCCACAGAAATATTATACGTACTAGAGTAGGTCAGTGGCTTGGAATGGTGCAGAAAATAACTCTTGACTTCCCAAAGCTTGGCCATCATGTACATGGCACAAGTCAAAAGTGTGATGGAATACTGGTGTAACATAGGGAAGGTCTTTGATGAAAGCTATGAAGATGGTTGGGCATAGAAGCCTACCCAAAGGAACTCCTACAGAAATGTCCCAGAGCTGAGATGATGCAGTGGTTCAAGAAGGCAGCTCACCACTATCTTTGCAACTGCAGATGGGCAATAAATGCTGGCTCAGCCAGCAAAGCCCATGTCCCTGAATGAGATAGTGAGAACTGCCGATGCTGGAGTCTGAGATAACACAGTGTGGAGCTGGAGGAACACAGCAGGTCAGGCAACATCAGAGGAGCAGGAAAGCTGACGTTTTGGGTTGGGAGTTTCTGAAGAAGGGTCCCGACCCGAAACGTCAGCTTTCCTGCTCCTCTGATGCTGCCTGGCCCACTGTGTTCATCCAGCTCCACACGGTGTTATCCCATGGCCTTGGATTTTTTTTTTAAAAATGGGCAGCGTTCCTAGGATATAACCTTGATAGTTAAGATGGGGCTTAGCAAATTAGCTTATTATTTTTAATGAGCAATCTGCAGTCCTCATTCCAGTCAATTGAAACTATACAAATTTGTCTCCTTGCCTGTGGAGAACTTCTGGGCTTTTTGCTAGGTCAAGAGTTCAGTTGTGGATATCGCAGATATAAAGTTATACTTTACTCTCCATTTAATGTCATACTACAGTCTTGTAATTATAAATATAAAAAAAAGTCGACCGTGCAAGTTTTCTGACTTTTCTAGGATAATCCAGATCACTTGCTCAATAGCTTCGGATTTTGGCATGGATCAAAACTGCCACTGGAAGATTTTCTGCAATATTGAGAGTTGAGGAGGAAGTTCACACACATGACCCAGAACTCTCCCACAGGACTTGCATTGTGATTCTTCTTGTTATTGCAACCAGATCTTACCCCATGTTTCTGTATGGCTACATTTGTAAGATGCACAAACATGTTGTCTAGTTCATTGGTACTTGGAGTGTATTTGACAGTGCAGAAGCGACAAAAACCCAGTTTATACCTAGAAAAAATATTTTTAAAAGATAAATTTTCAATGCACAAAACAATGATCAAGTAGAAAGTCTGGAACCACATAGGAAAGAAGTCAAGCTTGTCACCCCTGCGATCTTTGGTATCAACAGAAAACATGTAAACAATACCTGGCTGAAATTCACAAGTGCAAAGTTAAAGTTACATTCTAATACTTTGCTCCAGGAGCTGTAGACACAGGTATTATTTTTTGCCGCAGGAAGCACTTCTGCCTCTTCTTGCTCACAAGAATCCCACTTAAGAATGGTATTTTTAAATTGCCTTTGACCTTTGATGGCCTATTCATACAGTTCACTTGGCTGTGATCAAGCAGTTAAGGTTAGTCCTCCCACTCACCACTTCAAAGGGTTTGAGAGAGAGTTAGAATTAATTCCCACAGTTTCTATACTTGAGACCACTACTATTTTGCATTATTAGATATCTGTAGCTCAACATTAGCAACAGATTTATATGAAGTAAATATCTCATCATTGTCTGTGTTCAATAGAGGTGCCCTCTGTAGACGCATCTGTGGCTCAAAGCAAATAAGCTGCAGTATCATCTAAAAATAAAGTTATTAAGCTTTGAAATCAATTTAACTTACATGTAACATTTTAATGGACGAATTGAGGTCACTAGCACATAGAAACGGAGGTCAAACTTCTTCCCACCAATTAGTAATGGATTGTCTATGTAGAGGGAGATGACATAAGTTTCCTTGCAAGGGGTAGTCAGAAAACTGGAAAAGAAATGAACATCAAAGAAATGAACGCCCTAAGTTGCTAGTGGTGGGCCTTGCATCGAGAATCCCCTCAACTGGAGAGGCTGAGGAGGCCACAAAGTAAGTGAAGGGGATTAAAAAGATAAATCTGACATTTACTTTAAAGGACTCCAGCAAAACTTTGGGCATTGTATCTGCAATTCTCCATTTTCAGTCCTTTGAAGTGCATGTGTTTCTGCCACCATTTCCAAGTGCATATCTGTTCTAGAATGTGACTGAGCCATACCAGTAACACCGCCTATAAAATGAACAGTTTATCTATTGGGTCACTGGGCAAAGAAAAGAGAGCAATATCAGGATCATTGAGCCAATTGGCCACCTTAATTAAGGAAGCATTCCAAAGCCATGGGAAGACTCTAACAAACAAATATCAGAATGACATCCTTTAGTTATGGGGACATATTGGAGAAAAGGGGGCCTTTATTCATTAGCACAAAAAAGGTTAAGAGACAATCAGACAGAGATATATAAATATATTAGTTTTTATTGAAAAGGTGAATGGGGAGAAACAATTTCAATTTGTTGGGTTAGAAATGGTGCAATGTAATGAGGCAGAGGAAATAGTTATCAATGGCTGCAAGCAACTTTTTTGGTAGAAATTGAAGGGAAATGTAATTGGCAGAGCCACAAGAACAATGGAAAGTACAAACAAACAATTGTAGATGCAAGTCAATGTGTTGTAGCTGATTCAGTTTCCCTATTGTGTTCTTACTAACTTTCTTCAAACATGAATTCTCATCAAGCCTTTTAGGCCATGTGTCTCTATAACTTCCTTGGCAAGGCATGGGAGGGTAATGGGATGATAAAGCATTGAAGGCTTTGTGCTTTTCATGTGGCATTTGACATCTTTTTCCACTATCCTCTCTTTCCACTATCTTCTCCCGCTCTTGTTTCTCTTTCATTATAATGTCAAGGAAATCGTTGTCCATTGAGAATCCCATTAATGGTTCAATGTTCCTATCACCCTGGGTGGGGAAAGATATCCCGAGATCTCATAGTTCTGTATAGTCTATGAGAAGTCTAACATTGTCTACAGAGAAAAAGAAAAGCCAAACAATGTTTTTGTAAAATTATCTTCTAGCTCCAGTAGTTGATGGACAAAGTTTCAACATTCCAGGCTGAAATGTTTCTCATTTCCCAGGCCCAGCTGTTCTGCCAGCAAGTATATCCTAAACAGATTGCTCTAAGCTATTTCAATGCATTGTAAGCGCAACTCCCGGAATGTGAATGCACCAAATCTGCTGCATCTTATTTTGGTATATTTCAATCAATACCTCTCCCTAAGTTCCCACAAAGCTGATTAACTATCAGAGTTACATTTATTTCTATACTCACTTAGAGGCTTTGTTGTCACGAGACCATTTTTTGATTTGTGAGAGCTTGTTGATGAGAAATATTCCCCTTCCTTGAGCCTTTCCGCAAGGTTTCATGATCCAGGTGCTGTTTGGATTCTTCCTAAATTCTTCCACAAACATGTTATAATCTGCCGGTAGCATGAATGTAACAGGAACAAAATCTTTGAAGATAAAAATGAACACTTGTAAAATGCAACTTATGCAGCATTAAATCCAGGGGTATCAAAACTAACCCTGTAACAACTTACATCAAACAACTAGGTAAAACAACATCAACCATATTGGTGCAAAAGTTGCAACTCGAGGCTTAAGGATCAGAAATGTACTTTGAGGTATTGTTTTAGGGAAAAAGCTTTTTTGTCATTACTGGCGTGAAAACACAGTAGTTTTATGATTAAATATACGGGACTAAAAGTAGGATTGTGCTAGTCTTTTGGATATGGGATAATAGCATACTGTTACTCCACATCCAATGAAGACGATGTAGACAGGTAAGTATGTGACAGTAGGAGTTACAGTTTCCTAAAGCCAGCCTGCACACTTACCCTGGCATAAGACTCACATCTACATCTTGTAGTATTCATGTGTCAAGTCCAATGACCCTTCTTCAGAACTAAAAGCAGTGAGGAAATGTTCTATTTGACTCACTCCAACCCCCACCCCGCTACTCACCTCAACCCCAACCTCATCATCAGCATAAATACCATCGTTTCCCAGCTGCTTTCAGTTCTGGTGAAGGGTGACTGGAATTGAAACCTATTTTTGTTTCTCTGTCACACCCTGCTGCATTTCTCCAACACTGTTTTTGCCTCAGATTTCCAGATTTTTTCATTGTACCATACTGCTTGTCTAGTCTGCAAAGGTTGCCAATTTCTTGATTATTCCCTTCTTTTTTAATTCCTGTAACTTGTCTTTCAGACTAGACTTTAGGCTCTTGAGCAGATGCTGAGTTGGTCTCACAGTCTTATCTACTTTGAAATGATATTCACCAGGAAGATATCCAACTTGTTAAACTGTTAAGTGTTAAAAAAACAGGTTTGTAATCTTTTAGGATTTGTTCAGCAGTCATTGGCTTAGTGACCCGCAAAGAGCTGCAAACAACTTCTGGCACATGTAGAATTATCAGACCAAGCTTTAGACTTACTTCAGTTGCTTAACATTTACTTTCTGGAACTCCAGATCTTAATTCTTCTTATTCCATTGGGCTCTCAGCCTAATTAGTCCATTTGGCATGACTACCATTCCTTCATACAGCCTAAACCTTACATTGAGAGCTTCACTTTTGGATCACCACCTTGAGCCACTTCAAACAGGTCTGTGAAACTCATTATATTGTATGAATCACTGGTATCCACTTGATACTTCACAATTACTCCATGCTGTCCTTTTGCAGTCATCAATCTAACAGTCAGAAACCATCTATCACTTTTAGACATCACAATAACAACCTGTTGTATTATGTTGTATTATTTGTCAGACCCATCAGTTGACATCTCTCCAGCAGTCATATTCACAGGCTCACTTTGCCTTTTTCTAGCTAAATGCTGGCAAAGTGATTCAGCTTCTTGCAGTTAGAGCACCATTTGCCTGATTTGGACATGCTTTCCTTTCTTTCATGTGTTGTCCTCCATAATACTTACAATACTCTGCTCTCCAGCTTTGGTCTTCCTGCTGTCTGCTCTGTGAATATTTATTCCTTTTCACCAAATATTGTTCTCAGTTGCCTGGAATGTCTCTCACCAGAGTGCAAATACTTTATTCCTTTAGTAACTTTTAGCTGATGATTGACACAGCAATAGCGTTCTTAAGAGTACATTTCTTCTCTCTCAGCAGATATGCTGCCACTTTAGGATCTACTATGCCTAAGATACTTTCAACTCTGATGAGATCATCTTGATCAAACTCAAAGAATCCATCTAAATGTATCAGTGCAATCACATCCTGACCAATTGTCTCTCTCTCCTTGAGCTCTGATATTAAACAATAAGTAACATTGTTATGAGGGTCAAAGTGTGTTTTCAAAGCCTACAAATTCTCTGCAGTCTGGCTTTTCTGCTCTTCAATGAGATCTAGGTTGCAATATAGCTTGTAGCACTCTTTCCCCAGTAGCAAAGGCTATTTCATAGTTTTACCATTGAAAGCGAAAGCAATTTCAATTCTGTCTCATATCTCCTTTCATTTTTACAGCAGTTGGATGTGCAAAATATGTAGTCATTTTTACTCACTTTAATTCAAAGTTGCAACTGTTTTTGAAACCTCTCCCTTGATGTTTCTTTCAGGAGCTGGCTCCTTAACAGCTCTGAAAATTCAGATTTTCAGTTGTATCATTGCTAACACTGTGTTTCAAATGCTGTGTTTAATGCCTGCCACATATTTTATACACATTTGCTTACCACAGAGGTAGGGGTCATATGAGTCAGGCAATCCGACCAGTATGATTGCATTTCCCCAAACAAATAGTATGTTAACAGAAGGTGTATGGATACTGTTGCTGGCTTCCTACACCTCTCTGTCTACATTGGCAAAAGCACATATCTGTACCTGCTCCTTCATTTCTTCAATTAGAGGGAAGAAAATGAAGTCCCTCTCCACGTATGCAGGACCTCTGTGACCTCCCTAATGCACAATTTGCAGTGATGCACAATGAACCCTGAGATTTGGTAATGTCCTTGGCTTCAGTCAGAAAGGATCCTGAGGCAAAGAAATTGGGGGCCACAGCGACAGCCACTGGAGGGATAGCAGCCTTTCTGTTCAGAAGCCTTCAAAGTCCACTGAACTTCAAAGTCCAGAGTCACTCCCTTCTGACCCCAAATATTTTGAGAGCTTTTCAAACAACTCTACATACAGTACTTCCACTAACTGTGCAGCAGTAAAAGAAGTCAGATACAGCCAACCCTAAATGTCCTACTGCCTACTGATGCCTTTGGAGGGTGGGGGGTGGAGAGGGAGGGGGCAGCAGGACCTCATTTAGTTCAGTTCAGGCTGAGAGTATTAGAGGAAGGTATTAACAAGATCAGCTGGGTTGGGTGTCAGATCAGCATTAGGCACTTAACAATGGTGCAATATACTCAGCTTGCAGGTTTCACAATCCCTTCTAAATGTACTGCTGCATCAGAGGTAACCAGAGTGAATGGGCTGTCATTTTAGGCACTTCCAGACTCATTTAGCACCAACACAAATGGTACTTTGGAGCCTCACTGCATAGCCACTGTGTCATGCTGTTGTAATGATCCATGCTAAATCCATGGTCCTGCTTGTTTCTATGTTAGTTAATGTTAGACAAGGAAGTTGTGAGAAGCTACACGTAACATTAATGTTACACTATTAGAAAGCAGGAGAAAATCATAAAGTTTTAACTTAGTTAAAAATTGAAAGGAATGAAAACAAAAAAAAAGTACATTTTAACAACAAATCTGTAGGGCATTGTTAATTTATATTTAGCTTTGGTAACCTTTTTTCTTGGCATCAAACAATATTGAACAGCTGAGTTTCCTTCTATGAACAGAAAACAAGATGAACAGCTGCTGTTCCATAAATACTTTAAACCCCTAGAGTGGCCAGAGATTATAAACCTACAAAGAAAAGTATCCTGTCTAACCAATTTCAGTTACTAAATGTTTATACAATAGGAAATTAAAGTACAGTTTCAAATAAACATTTCTAAAATTAGCACCAAAGTTGTTGATGCATGCATCATTCTATTTAATGCAAAGTGGCAGATCTCTGCAGTTAACTTCAATTTCCATCACTTGAAATTCAAATATTTCCACTGTTGTATTTCCTAAATGGATTCACGCTATTTTAAATTTGGATGCTTTATTGTGCTGCATTAGGGTTAGAAAGTGGAAGATCTGAGAATGATCATTTTTTGGAGGAGTGATAGGACCTACCTGGTTTGTATGCACAAACAAGAAAAGTAAAACCCTGTAGTACCACCTTCTGGCAGTACTGTGAGCTCTAACAGTTCACTGCGACTCTTCTGGCAACTTATGACTCCACTGTAGAACAACTGCAAGTGTACTGTCTTGACAGCAGGTTGAACTAGACCTCCACTTAACACTTTTCCAAAATAACATCACAGAGGCTAGTATCCCATCAGCAGGTCACCAGGTCACCCTTTATTTACATATAGAGAGTCCTTGACATTGATCCAGCTCCCTCAGTGTAAACAGGATATCTGACACTCCTGTTCTTAGCTGTCAGCCGGGCCTCCTTGACTCAACCAGATTAACAGACTCCATCCCTCCCGCTCTGAGTCTGAGGACATAGGCTGGCCCTTTATCTTGTAGCTCTTCCTGGGGTGTTTTAGCACTAGGTCAGGTTCCTCCAATTCTGTCTCTGATACAGGCATCATGTAACACACAGTAGCTTGCCTCTTGCACCTGAAGCGTCTCGGAAGAAATTCATTCTCTTCTCAAAAGGGCCAAGTGGTCAAGGCAGCAACATTGGCCATGTCCATCTCAGATTCTGAAGTATCTTCAATGCTTGACAGAGGGGGAGAACCCACAGGTTCCAGAAGTTGGAAAGGATGTTGAGGAGCCGGGCAAGTTATGATCCTGCACTGTTTGAGAGTTTACAGCTTTCATGTGGTCCATGTGCTTGATCAGGACCATCACACCTAGTAGAACTTTATACATCACTGGATCTGATCTCGCATCAACCATGCCTCTTACTCACGTAGGGCCATTCCTGTGGTTCTTACACCAAACTTCATCCCCTGAAGTAAACTGTCTGTCTCGCTTAGTGGAGTCTTGTGTCCGGCGTTGGCATTCCTGATACCATTTTACCCTCCCTCCAAAGCCTGAGAAGATCAGATTTAACTGCGTGTGTAGTCTTCTCCCCATTAGCAACTCTGCTGGAGCTATCTCTGTAACTGCATGAGGGATGGTCCTATAATCAAATAGGAACCAGGACAGTTTGGTATCTAGTGAAGCTGTAGGCTATTTCTTTAAACCTGCCTTCAAAGTTTGGGCTGTTCTTTCTGCCAGACCTTTGGATGATGGATGGTATGGAGCTGTCCTTATATGGTGAATATTTAAGATTTTATGAAATATTCAAATTCTCTGCGGGTAAATGAGGGCTCGTTATCTGTGACCAAAACTTCCAGGAGTCTGTGTACTGCAAAAGATGTGTGCAGTTTTCCTATCGTTGTCCCCTTGTTTGACAAATGAACTCATGGCATGTCCAGCCACTTTGTGTGGGCATCCACAATGACTAAGGACATTGAGCCCATGAAAAGACTTGCATAGTTGATGAGTAAATGAGTCCAAGGTTTACCTGGCCATTCCCACGATTGTAGGGGAGCCCCTGGCAGTAATTTTTGTCCTTGTTCGCATTGTGGGCACTGCACCACCAATGCAGCAATTTCTGCATCCAGTCCTGGCTACCAGACATAACTTGTCACCAACATCTTCATTTTGGAAAACCCTGGTAGAGTTCAGCCAATATCTTGCGTTGACCTTTGCTCAGGACAATCACTCTTGCTCCCTATAATAATATGCCGTCCTCTACTGTGGTCTGGTCTCTCCAGTTCCAGGAAGGTTTCAGTTCTGGTTGTGATGGTCCTTTGGTTTTCCCCATCACCACCAGCTGTTTCAGTTTTGCCAGGACCAGATCTTTTTATGTCCACAGTCAGATATTGTCAGCAGTGACTGCAAGTGTGTCTAGAAAATTTAAAACCATTATGGACTCTTCCAGCGGTGGTGTATCTGCCAGTGGGAGGCCACTCAGTGCATTTGCATTTGCTTCTTGTTCTTCTGCACAACATTCCAATTTGTAATTATAGGCATTTAGTATTAGAGGCCACTGCTGAATTCAGGCTGAAACTATAGGCAGCACCTATAGTCTTGTCCTCTTTAAGTAGACCTACCAGGGGTTTGTGGTCCGTTATTATTCCAATTTACATCTGTAAAGGTATTGGTGGAACTTCCTGACACCAAATATGACTGCCAAACATTCCTTCTCTGTCTGGGTGTATTTATACTCTGCATTAGCCAAAGTCCTGGATGCATACGCTATTGGGCATTCCTCTCCATTGGGCCAGCTATGAGCTAATACTACCCTGATGCCGTACATCGCATAGTGTGCCAATACCTTAGAGTATGACAGCTGTTTCTTCACTTCCCTGAAAGCTATGGCTTGATCATTTCCAAGGCTGATCCTCTTTTGAAAGAGTTGATGCAAAGGTGCCATGATGGAGGCCACGTTATGTATGAACTTTTCATAATTCACAGCCCAAGGTAAGAGCTAAGGTCCAGTAGAGACATGGGAGTTGGAGCACCTTTGATTGCCCTCACTTTATCTTCCAATGGTGTAACCCAGTCTTGTTGGCTCTGTAGCCCAAGTAGGTCACTTGTGATGCCCGGAACACATATTTTTCCCTTCTAAGACGTATACCTGTCTGGGAGAAACATCTAAGAACTACGTACAAGTTCTCTAAGTGTTCCTTATTGGTCTTCCCTGTTATTGACGTGTCATCTAGATAAATAGCAATCTGGGGTAGACCTTGTAAATGTTCTCCATCATCCACTGAAAAATTGCAGGTTGACGATACCCTGAAAAGCAGTCTTGTATACTGGTACAAAGCCTTATGAGTATTAATTATAGCATACTTCTGGGAATCCTCATCTAACCACAATTGAAATTACGCATGGCTCACATCCACCTTTGTGAAGGACAGCCGCCCCCACTGCTTGCTTTGCATACAAATCCTCTATGTGAGGGATTGAGTATTTATTCAGCTGAGAAAAATGGTTTACCATTTATTTAAAATCCTTACAAAGGCGAACCTACCCATTGGACTTCACAATTGGTATGACCAGTGCTACACATTCTGTAAACTGTACTGGTCTGATGATTCCTTCCCTTCCCGGCCTTCTGATTTCTGCCTCTATTTTTACTGATAAGGCAAATGGCACTGGGCAGGCCTTGCAGAATCATGGAATTGCTTCCTGGTCAACTTGCATGGTGGCTTTGGCTCCTTTAATAGTTCCTAGATTTTCCTGAAAAATTTTCAGGTATGTAATTCAGACCTCACTCAGGCAGCCATTTTCTAAATGAAAAGTGTTGAGCCAATCTGGGTGAATCTTTCTCAACCAATTTTGCCCCATCAAGCTTGGGCCTGAGCCTTTTACTACAATCAATGGTAACTGAACTAGTTGTTTCTCATAACAGATTAGAAACAAATTTGTACCCTTTATCTGTAGAGGATCCCCAGTATAGTTTCTCAGTCTGGATGAGGTCTTGTGCAACCTTAAGGGTTGGAGTCCAGAGCGAATTTTGTTAAAGACTGGTCTGCGATCACTGAAACAGCTGTGACAGTATCGACCTCCATTAGAACTAGGTGATCTCTTAACCAGATGTTTATTTCTACTGGTTCTGGTTTGGATATTGCTAACCGTTCCAAACCAGATGTACGTTGACTTTCCAAAGTGTGCACTCTCTTGGATGCCAGCCTATAAATTCACTCACTCAATTTAGGTTAGCAGGTCTCTTTTACTCTCTCGAGTCCACATATTGGCAGCAACTAAAAGGCTTACCGGCCCAGATCCCAAAGAAAATTTTAACTGTTTGACCAAGCCTTGGCTTTGTTTTGGGTTTGGCTGTGGTTGACCGAGAATCCCTCTGATCAAGACATGTCCTGAGTGAGGCTATGCAATTGCTGTCACTCAAATGTTATTCCCCAGGCTCATTTGGACTGGCAAGTGTGTCCACTTCCATTGAAATACCCTGCAACTCATACCCTCCACTTACTGCATTTTCCAATGATAAAGCCAGTTGTAGTGTCTGTTTGAAGTTCAGTTGGTGCTTTTGGATGGTTACACCATTAATCCCACATACCAAATGGTCTCTCAGTACCTCATTAAGGGTCAAACCAAAGTCATATGCCTCTGCCAGTTGTCTTAAGCTAGTCAGAAATTCCGATTTGATTCCCCTGGTCTTAGAGTTGCTGCATAAAACCAATTACATTTCAGAATTAGAGGAGGGTTGGGGTCATAACATTCCTTACTAAATCTGTCAACTCTTGAAAGGTTTTAGAACTTGGTGCCTCAGGGAAAATAGGCTCCTAATGACTGACAAAGCTGCAGATCCACAGGAGAATTACTTGTTGCTTTTCATCTGTCCCAATGTTGTTTGCCCAGAAAAAATAATATTTTCTTTCCACATACTGGGCCCAGTCTTCAACGGCAGGATCAAACAAGTCAAGCTTCCCAAACAATGACAACATGCCAGAAGTTATTACTCCAACTCAAAGATGACTGCGAGCAAATTTCTTCAGGAGTGTGCTTTTCTTTCATCGCCACCAAAATAACTTCACAGAGGCTGCTATCCCATCACGAAGTCACCCTTTATTTACACATGGAGAGTTCTTGATACTGATCCATCTCCCTCAGAGCCAACTGTAAGCCTGAACAGGATGTCTGACACTCCTGTTTTTATCTGTTAGCCAGGGCCCCCTGATTGGACCAGATTAACAGCCGCAATCAGGAAATTTATATTCTGTGAGATCCACCTGGCTGACCTTGTTACAATTACTACATCCACCTTTCTTTCTCCTGTAAATGAACTTTGTCAAAACTGCAAATCGTCACATGACTACACACTCAGGGGTTCCCTGCAAACACGGATAGATTATAGACAATAGGAAGGGAATTTGGATTTAGTTCTCTCTTAAACCTGTCTGTAAGAATGTATTTGTTAAGACTAACTTGATAACAAATTCTTCTACTTTCCTGATTATTGATGACAGGCTAACTGATCTACATTTTTCTGTTTTCTCTCTCCCTTCTTCCTTGAAGAGGTTTTCCATTTGCTAACTTCAAATTTTATTGGACCATGTCCTGAACCAGGTATACAAAACAGCTTGCAGGACGCTGTCTTTGCTGCAGATAATGGCATCTATTCCCCCACCTATGCTATCCCCCATTACTACTACATGTAAGCAATTAACTTCCCTAAAGGACATTAGTGAACCAATTTTTATAAAAATCAATGAAGGTGTCGTGGTCACCAGAGTTTCAATTGAATTTAAGTTCCACCAAATGTCAAGTTGGGATTTGAGTCCATGTTTTTCTCTCTATCTGCCCACACTTTCCCGTTACCTTGAATTTTATCTTTGGATTTTTACATCAACCTTTACTTGAACTCTCCTCTCCCTCTGTTATCTTGAAGCCATTTTTCCCATACTTGACTATATTTTCTACGGCAATCTTAGATGTTTTCTCATCAACCTGTTCAAAGATGTTATGACACACCTCTGGAGAAGGTGGAACCGCTGGGCTTATGTTTGTACGATCTATCCCTTCCTATCACACTCTACTTATCTACAGTTTGTTTCTGTATCAGCACCTGACCTGACCTTCCTCTAACTTTCAAAATCTCTAACTTTCAATTCAAATTCGATAACTTGGAATTTTGCTTTACATTTGCTACTTGATGAATATTGCCAGCATTTTCTGCTTTTTTGCAAGAAAAAAAATGTAAAAGAAGTTGTAAAATCTAATTCTTGTGTTTGCTCAAATGATATACAAGTTACTATAATGATTTTACACAATGTGTTTTGAAAATGTTGCAGGCATGTAATTTTACTTTGTTGACTGTGTAACAGGGCAATATTCCATTGGCCTCTTTCTTTATAACTACTGTATGACATTAAGTTCTATTCAAGTCACTTGAACTGAACATTGGGCCAGGCATACTGATGAACAATGTGACGCCACATGTTCTGTGTGAACACCAAGGTTAGTTTTTATCTCTATATTTTTCATTCATGTGACAAAACGAATAAATAAACAACAAATTACAGTTAAAACACTTATACCTCTGAAAATACAGTAACAAATTAGCTAAACAAATCAAAACAAAACATTTTACAACTTTTAAGCTATAGCAGTGGCTATAATTTCCAGCTAGTAAAACATAAGTTGGAATTTGACTAGCTTGGTCTTTTAAATGAAAGATATGAAAATCATATGTAAATCCAACCTTACTGCAGTATGTGCATTCAGCAATAATAAATCCTAGCTGTAAAGTAATTGGTGATGTTAGAGGAAGGTAGAGTTTGGAATCATTTGTTCCAAAGATTTATCGCAAACATAAAATGCAATGCAAATAACATTCTTCTTATAAATTGTGTTCATCTGTTTAAATTTGCATTTCATAACATATAACTTCATAAATTTACATGCTTTTAAAGTCTAATTGTTAAGATTATATGGATTAAGGTTTTCTTGAAATGGCTTATCAATGTTGTCAGACTTAGCTAAATGTCACACATGAAAGATCAAGAGCAAAAGATACGATTGCTTTATTTAGCCAAAGACAGTTTGGGGTAAAAATAACGTAATGGTGAAGAACAATAGGAATTTCTACATTGTTTCTGACTATTTTTCTGGATCAGTACGCTTTTAATCAAACTTGGAAGGAGGCAGTGCTAGATCCAGTGATATTAAACTAGGAAAAGTAAAGGAAAAAGGAAACAATGAAAGGTCTTTTATACATACATTTATATAGTCATTTATGGTCTTAATGGTTCCTTTCCATTTCTAAAGCATTATCTCCAATAAAAATTGCCAATGTGTGATCTTGACATATGTACTAGCTCCATAGCAATATAGCAGGCAATTCCACTTCTAAATTGCCATGTAGGATCATAGGAAATATGGGAGTGGGCATTCAGTCCATTGAGCCTACTCTGCCATTTTTAATACAACGATGGCTGATTGAACACTTTGATGCCTTTTACCCACACTACTCCCATAAGCCTTTAGGCCATTGATAATCAAAAAATTATCAACCACTACTTTAAATAGGCTCAAAAACTGAGCTTTCACATCCCTCTGATGTAGAGAATTCCAAAGATTCACCAACCTCAAATAAAGATTTTCTCCTCATGTTGGTCCTAAATGGCATTCCCCTTATTTTTAAATTGTATTCTGGACTCTCCAGACAGGGAAAACATCTAAGATGTTTAACTCTTTAAATATTTGTAGGTTTCAATTAAGCCACCTCCCATTTTTTAAAACTCTAGAGAATATAGGCCAAGTTTTAGAACTTTACTTCACTATGTTAATCTCATTTTCTTCAGTTTTATTTTGCTATTGTAATTTGTTTTGACTTATTTTGGCTAGTGTTTCTTCCTGAGAGCAAAGTAGCTGTTACTTCTTCATATATGATACTTTTATTTTAGTTTTAAACTACTTAGACTTTTTCCCCAGCAGCAACTTCCCAACAACCAATAAACTGACAGATTTCTTGTGCTATCAATTGGATTTTATCACAGTTCTCCTCTCTTGGTTCAGAATGAAACCACTCCTCAATCTCCAAAGACAACAAGGTGCAGAGCTGGATGAACACAGCAGGCCAAGCAGCATCATAGAAGCAAAAAGGCTGACGTTTCAGGCCTAGACCCCTCAACCTCCACTCTCCTTTAACATGTTGCCTCCGTTCTCAGTGCTGTATTCAAAATGAAGTCACTCCCTGCTCTCTATGTTCTTGTTAAACTTAAAAAAAACAAAGAACTGTAGATGATGAAAATCAGATACAAAAACAGAAATTGCTTGAAAAATTCAACAGGTCTGGCAGCATCTGTGGAGAGAATGCAGAATAAACATTTCGGTTCCAGTGACCCTTCCTGAGAACTGATTGAAGGCTGGAAAAGGTTGATGTATATGCTAAAGATGGGGTGGCAGGGGCTGGAGGAATAAACGATAAGTGGACACGGACAACCCCACAGCACCTTCCCTTGTAATCGCAAAGTGCAATACCTGCCCATTTACTTCCTCCCTCCTCACTACCCAATGCCCCAGACACACCTTCAAGGTGAAACAGCAATTTACCCACACTTCGCTCAATGTAGTTTACTATATTCATTGCTCATATTGTGCTCTTCTATACACTGGGCAGATGAAGCACAGACTGGGCAACTGCTTCGCAGAACACATATGTTCTGTCTGTAAAAATGAACCTGATTTTCCTGTTGCCTGCCACTTCAACTCATCACCTTGTTTCCTGACCAACATCTGTTTCAGCCTTGCTGCAGTGCTCCAACGAAGCTCAGTGCAAGCTAGAAGAACAGCATGTCATTTCCCACTTGGGAACCCTGAAGCCTTCTGAACTCAATATTGAGTTCAACAATTTTAGGGCTTGACAACCTACTCCCAGGTCCTTACCCCAACCCACACACACCAGGCCTTGTCATCACATGGACTGCCACCACAAACAACCTATTGTCAGCCACTAATAGTCCCTATTAGCAGCTATTCATTCTCCCAGGCTGATATTCACCCCATTCCTTTGTCTACCCAACTGTTCCTCTATCTCTCTCTTGGCTCCCATCTCCACCTATCGTTTACTCCTTCCCCCTCTCTCCACCCCATCTTTAGCATATATACTAGCTTTATCCTTGCTACAATCAGTTATGAAGAAGAGTCATTGGACTTGAAACGTTAATTCTGCTTTCTCTCCACAGATGCTGCCAGACCTGCTAAGCTTTACCAGCAATTTCTGTTTTTGTTTCTTTTTAAACTTGTTGCTTCCTCTCGCAGCACTGAGTTCAGAAAGAAGTCATTCCCCCTTGCTCCCATGGCATGGTTAAGAATGTTGAAAACAAGCTATTTTAACATTTCAGATGCTATGGAGCTCAGTTTCCAGGCCATTGATTTTGTATAAGCTTGGTAAATTCTAAATTAAGCCACTAGATGGGGAGATTCATTTTAAGGATAACAGAATATGGAATTTGCATAATATGACAAGCAAACAGCCATTGACCATAAAGATTGACCAGCACATCTGCAGTGTCAAACTAGATCTTTACTAAAAAGCACAGTATTTTTCCCAAAAAGTGCAGTTCCGCAAACTAACTGAAGAAGTGCAAAAATGATTAACCAGACTTCACAAATCACCATCCAGCTCCCTCATATACTTCATCAAACTAGGATAGATTGGCTTCTTTATTATTATGTTGGGTAGAATTGTAACTGTTGCTCCCTGATGGCAGAAACCTACACAGACGTAGGGAGAATGTGCAAACTCCACACAGACAGTTGCCTGCAGGTGGAATTGAACCTAGGTCCTTGGTGCTATGAGGCAGCAGTGCTAACTACTGAGCCACTGTGCCACTCTAATTTGTGCTCAGATAAGAATTAGGAAAAATCAATCATTGTGTGCTGGGAGAAAGCATACATGCAGAGGTAGCAGGTGACAGCTGGATGCTCTACAATCCAATTTCCACTCACTGCCAAAACTTAATACATGACGAATGGCCACTCAGGAATCTTTGTCCATGGAACTATAACCTAACACCTTCAGGAAAGGAGTGGAGAAAGTTTGTGAGGGAAAAACAAACTGTACATTTGTATATCCAAATTAGGAGCAAAGTAGGCCATTCAGCAACTTTAAGCCTGTTCCCATTCAGTAAGGTTATAGCTAGTATCATTGTGGCCTTAACTCCATGTTCCTACCTATCCTCAATATCCTTGTTAGCGAAGAATCTATCCACCACTGCCCTAAAAATATTCAATGACACTGCCTCTACTGCTCTCTGGAGTTCCATTGATCCAATAAACCTCTGACAGAAAAGATTTCTCTTTATCTCCAGTTTAAGTGGAAGGCCCATGTCCCCTAGTTCCAGTGTCTCTCAGAAGCGACACATTGTTTCAGCACCTACCTTGCATGGTAACACCATCATCTGCAAGTTCTCCTCCATGCCACACACCATCTTGACTTGGAAGTATATCATATTTCCTCATTCCCTCTTTTTCAAGTTCACTCGAGAAAAATGTTGGACAGCCTTCTTAACAGCACTGTGGGTGTCCTTCGACACCAAGAATTGTGCTTTTTTAAAAGGGCAGCTCAGCAGCACCTACTTCAGTACATATACAGATGGAAATAAATGCTAGCCTAGCCAGGGCTCCCATGAAACCCATGAAAAAAATAAAAGATATATTGTTTTGTATATTCTGTTAATTAAGTTATAATATTTTGCCACTTTGGTCCTACATGACTATAGAATATACATACAACTCAGATACCTAGGTAAACGTATTTGCCATTTTCATCCTTTTCTGCTAGAGGACTGCCCTCTTTTTCGAGTTCTTTGCGATAACGCTTTATGTTCTTAATCATCAAGTCCTTCCTGGTCAGCTCGTAATGGTTGGGGAAGTGGTTTACAATCTGATCATCTGAAAGACGGTAGCCATTTTCAACACTGAATACATTCCGGATAGTTTGCACACTCATCCTGCATTTTAAACACAAGGCCAGGAAATTGATTAATAGAAACTCAGTTACGGTCAGGAAATATAAATTTTAAAACGTGCAACATAAAATACCCAAAGTTTAGTACAGTCTAAAGCCATTGAGTTAGCTGCTGTGAGACATGTAAAATTCACAATGATATTTAAGGTTTATCTCTCATTATCAGAATATAACAGGGACTGGAAAAGATAATATTAATTGCTCCTCTCTGACGGACCTAATAAGATGGTGATGGGCCTTCTTATTGATTCACTGCAGTCTCAGAACTCTCGTAAAGGTTTTAGTGAACCAGATGGTTTTGCAACAATCCAAATTCTTATCTGTTGAAAATGGAATTTAAATTCCCAAGTTTCCAGGTGGAATTTGAACTTATGCCCTACTGGAATAGTAGCCCAGGCTTCTGGATAGCATAACCAACATAGTATCATCCCCATGGAATACAGAAGATATATTGTCCAGATTGAACACTACATTTGCTCTTAATTTTGAAATGCTTGACATTCTGACAAAGTGGATAAAAATCTTGATATTCCTGACTCTAACAAACAAAAACAAATCATATTACATTCTTTGGAATTATAATAGACTGCACTTTTGAAATTATGTTAATGTTATTAATATATTAGATGATTGTTATAAAGCCATGAGTACTCTATCATTGA
Source organism: Rhincodon typus (assembly GCF_021869965.1). Taxonomy (NCBI): domain Eukaryota; kingdom Metazoa; phylum Chordata; class Chondrichthyes; order Orectolobiformes; family Rhincodontidae; genus Rhincodon; species Rhincodon typus. The sequence goes on along the minus strand of NC_063349.1, from coordinate 21,985,447 downwards.
AAAATGGTTGATAGGTCATAGCTCACTGTGAAACATCATTTAAAAGGCACGTGTACAGAATTCAGGTAGGTAGAAGCTACAAAAGAACGGGTTTGTATCAGCCATGCATCTTTCTGTTACATGGTGGTACATGTGAGGCCTGAGAGGGCTGAGGAGGATAGGCTGAAAGCAATACCAACGTCACCTTTAATACAATGGGCATTAGGCATATACCACGTTTCATTGCTGTCAACTTCTGTTCTAGCATGCCACACATCTCCATCATCACCTTCCTCGAGAGATGCAGTCTTTGCAGACGTCGGTGCTCAGACATCTCCACGAAGCTGAGCCTCTGATAGTAGGCCCATTAACCTGGGCAGTGTCTTCTGCAACCATGAGGTGCCCTCTTGCCCAGCTGCAGCCTCTGGAATCATGCCCAATGCCCAAGCTGATGCAGCTCCCTGATTGTCGCATTGCCACTCCTTGTGGCTGATTCCACATCTCCACCACTCTGCACCTCACTGAGGGACCCAAAATCTGAAAGCATTGATCGCATAGCTAAATGAACTCTCTCCTGCAATGAACCTCTCAAGAACTTCATCCTGTCTCTAATCAGGGAGATGGCCCAATGTGGACCTATGCAATTTTACCAGTGGCAACCCTCCCTGCCCCATTCCCCGACACCACAGTCCTTGTTCCTGCAACATTTTGCCTCATGTTTCTCATATCAGGATTTTCCCTCTCAGGGAAAAGAACATGCTGCAAGAGAAAGATTGCCCAAAATGTGAATAGAAGTTCATGATTAAAATTTTCATGTAAAACATTAAAAATCTTTTTTAAAAGCTCTGTCTTACAGTACCTGTTAATAAGCACAGCACAGGTACACCAGCTGCATGATTGGAAGCTTGACCAAACACAATAAAAAAAAGGGTGGTGTGGGTGGCCTTGATGAGCCTTGCACACATGCTGGCATACTGGGGAGCAGTGAGCACACTGAATGCATGGTAAGCCTCAGGACTCTGAGTTCAATTGCCCAGGGAGTTGATCAACTATAGGCATCAACTCAGCGAGCATCAGTGTTGGACCCAAATTCTTTTGTTCTTTGTATCTTTTTTTAAAAACAGTTATTCATTTTTGGCTATAGCTTCTCAAAATATGGCAGTATGTCCAGGATCTTGCCTCAGGGGCTGAGGCACGGGGAGAGGTAGGGTGATAAACTACAACTGTAGCTTTTAGAATTTGCTACCAATATACAATGCTGGAAAGGTACTTAAAACTTAAAATGAAACAGATCCTTGGGCTAGCATCATATGATCCTTTGTGTTGGATCATGTGATTGCTAGGTTATATCAGTAACTTTGCTCCTGCTGGACCTGCATTGTCATGATCAACCATCCTATATTTTATCAGATTGTCTCAAATCTTTAATATTTAATACATTGTCTCAAATCTTTAATATTTAATACATGGTCTGTACAAATTCTCCCCTGGGCACCATTTGTCCTGCTTTCCAAGTTGGAAATCTGAAATCCTGAAGCACCAGTTATCTGAAATTCTTTTCAGCCCACAATGCTCATTCTCATCATACATGGCTCTGCAACAGCCTTGGATTCAATGAATCAATGCAAGGAATAATGGAGCTGAATCAAACTTTGACCTGAACTTTCCTATCCTCTCAAAGACGTGGTCAATGGCAAGACAATCAGGAAAATATATGAGATCAGAAAAATGAGAAACTCAATGTCACAAAAAAAAGTCTGAGTCTCCACTCAAATTTTGAATGGCAAAACAAGAATCTCACTAGATACTGACACGAGGCCCATTTGCCAACATTTATGCCCCATTATTGCCCAATCTTGCCTCATGGGTATGCAATTTCTATTCTGCCACCTGCTGGATAGAAACTAGATGGTGAAATGATTCACATTAATATTGGAGTGTGTACTTTGTAACTCCAGCTCACTGCTTGTTCCTTCAGGCCCTCACCTTGAACAGTAAACCCCAACAGGTTACGGCAAGCTCCATGGACAGCAGCTACCTGCATTCCCAATCCAACACAACTTGGCAGTAGAAAGTCACCAGTCTCAACGCATCATCATGGCACTTCTTCAACACACTCAGAATACAGTTCTCCACTTCAATATTGCACTTTGGAATGCACCAACACATTTCATTGTAGTGCTGCTGCAAGGACACTTTGTGCACATAGACAAGCACCACCTTATTGATCTGACCAGGGTCCGTTTCAGAACTACTGTCATGGTGCTCATTCACTTTCCATTTGTTTGATTACTCACAGCATATCTGCCTTGCCTTACGTTAATGCGCTTTGCCACCACATTCAGAATTAAAGGCTCACAATAGTTTTGGCTTGCCTTGCTGTTTGGCACAGATACAAAACCAGGCAGTTTATTATGGTTATCAGCAGTGATCAATCAAGGGGGTGGACATGTTGCTGTATGGCACCGTGTTACATTATTATCGATCACCTCCAGCATGTGCCAGTAGCTTGCACAGTAAACTAACTCCATCTGTTTCAGCCAAATGGCCATGACTTAAAGGGAGTAGTCCTCAGTCAGATTTAGGGAGACAACCTTCAGTCAGGGTGAACATACACATGCAGCATCCCATCTCAGTGCAGGGGCTTGGACACAGTCAGTTGGCTGATTTTGGTGGTCAGATTCAGGGGTTCCATTTCACTACATTCTGGGCAGTGGGCAATGCTCAGTCCTGCAAGTCCAGTCCAGGGATTTAGTTAGTTGAGGAGCTGCACAGAGATCAGTCAGGGGCGCAAGGACTCATCAGGGGCGCAAGGACTCATCAGGTGAAGCTGTCCATCCAAGTTGGTCAGTGAAGCGGGCCACAGTAACTTCTGGGGTCTGAATGAAAGTCAAGGGAGGCTATCAAGGGCCAATGCTGTGGGAGGGAAGTTGGGGGATATCAAATCTGGGCATTAGAGGCATCAACCTGGGATGCAGAGGGGACAATAAACGTGAAGGAGGAGACAACTCAACATGTAAAGATAATAGTGCCCGAGGGACATGGGCTGCTGGGGTGGGAGGGTGGTGGTGCGGCGGGTGTCAATGGTCACATCCAGCCTGGCTTTGATAGAGTCTCAGTGTAGCACGATGGGTGGAATGACTGAGTTGTAGGGCTGGGGTTCAGTGGGTATTGTTGGCAGATTAAGACTTAAATGAAAGAGCTGGGAGGGAACATGTGGAAGCACAGTATTAAGGGGGTCAACAGAGATTGCAAGGAAGAAAGAAATGTGGAAGTTTGATGGGGGTGTGGTGTTTAGTTACCAGGCTGAGCCCATGACTCACTCTGCCAAACATGACTTGCATTGCCTTCCACTCTCATGCAGATTGTAAATCCGCAATGGAAATGGAAAATAGCTGTGATCATACCCAGAGAGGGCACAGAAAGTCTTTTTTTTCTGTGTGAGGGAGCGCACTGTATTTGTGAGTGATGTGAGGCCCTTCATGTGGCAAACATGTTAATTGAACATTTGCACAGTATAGGTGAAGTCATCTGTAATCATAGTACTCTGCATATGAAACGTATTCAGAGCTAAAATTTATGTTTTTTTGAAGTTAAGTTTGAACTGCATCAAGTTTTTTGGAGGGTTTATCATCCTGAGGCCTAGTGAGTTTCCCTCGCCCTGGTTTATTAAAGTGGCCATGTTAATTACTTACTGTGCCCCTATGATGTTTCTAACGTCCGAATTCTGTTCCATCTTACCACTCTCCACTCAGTCGATATTGGTCCAAATACCAGCATTGCTTATGCCTGCACCATTTTTAAAACACTACAGTGCATGCGGACAAGTCCTGACATTCAAAAGCTGATCTGCTTGTTGATGGTCAGAATCGGAACATGGCAGATAAGGGGAAGATGGTACCAGGGGTCTGGAGATGCTGGTATATGGGGTGGTACAGAGGAGAGGAGTCCTCCTCTTGAATGACTGGCAGAGAAGACTGTGCCACCAGACCCTGCCAGTTTGGTCTAAGGTTGCTTGCATGGTGCAGAGGAACAGCCAACAGTGTAGAAAGAAGGTCAATGTCCTTCTTTGCTTCTTCAGGGTAAGTGCCACATTCTTCCCTCTGCCATCTTGCAGTCAATTTATTGGTGCTACTGCCAAACACCTCCCAAGACTCATGCCTACCACCCTTACTGTTGCCTGTAACAGATTCCCTCACCTGCTCTTCACCCCTCAGCCTCCCACACCACTGACCCTGCTTGTGCTCTGCATTACGCCCTTAGTCTTCTGAAACATTTCCCCACCTTTCCCTTGCATGCACTAAGAATAAAAACTGTCACTCACTGTTATCTAACTCACCTTTTCCTCAATTCAGGAGAAGGCAGCCCATAAAAGGGCAGAGACAGCCCACATTGTGGGTGGTGGGGTTTGGAGGGCTGGTGGTGATGGTGGTGGATGCCCAACATCTGTGTCCACATCCTCTTTGTGGAGAGGGGAAGGCTGGGACTACTCCAGCAGAGATGCCAAGACATCCATGTCCCTCCAAACAAGCATGCATCGTTTTCATGTCAATTTCACTTTCCCTTCAACCCGGCTGTCGCTCTCTGTCATTGCACACCACTTGCCACAACGAGTCTCTCTTTTGACTTATAGATTTCACAAGTCTCCTGACAATATCTGCTGAGTAGAAGCTAGCTGCGGAAGAACTTCCCTTTTGAACATCTGAGAATAAGAGTATCGAGGTCTCAGAGAAAGCTAATCAACAAGGCTTCCTCCCGCACCTTACATTAGCTCAGAGACTGAGACACAAGGAAACAGGGTGGTACTGGGAAAAACCACATACAGGCCTCTTGGCAGTTTCCACCCAGGACACTGCAGAGACGGTTGGGCCCTCCACCTTGATCCTTTCTCCAAATAATTGTCCAAAGGAGCACTTTGCAGCTTTGATAGAGCGAGGTTTGCCTTTGTCAATTCCAGTGTCGAGTTTGATGCTAGTTGGTCCATCCAGTTCAATGCATTTTGACTTAATAGTAATTTGGCACAGCTGAGCCACTTCTTGGCCAGGTCAGAGGACATTTAAGAGATGGCCACATTACTGTGGCTCTGGAGTCACATGCAAACAAGATGAGGTACTGATGCAGATATCTTTCCCTATGGGACATTAATGAAGAAATATGGACAAAATATTGTGTGGGTGGAGTGAGGGGCTAAATACTGTGTTTGTGAGGGAGAAGGTGCTAATTTCACTGTGTGGGTGAGGGGATGCTAATTTTTGTGTGTGTCTGGGGTAACTGAGAAATAGGGGGTTGTTTACTGTGTGTGTAGGAGAGGAGGCTAACTATTATGTGTGTGGGGAGGGAGACGGGGGCTAATTATTCTGTGTGTGAGAGGTGGAGGAAGTGCTAATTACTGATTGTGGGGATGGAGTGAGAAGAGGCTAATTATTGTGTATTTGATGGAGGTTGGGGGATAATTACTGTGTGTCCATGCAGTAGAAGGGGCTAATAATTATGTATGCAGCGGAGGAGAAGAAAGGAAACTAATTAATATGCTACTGCCTATGCATCTTTTTCCCTCCTGTGAAGGTGCTCTGGGGCCCTACCAGCGAATTCAAGGAGAAAAGTAAATGAAAAGGCAGAGAGTGACACTGCCATGCTGATAGCATACATGCAAGTTCCTTCTCTTAGTAAGATGCTGGAATCCCTCTTTCTATCACCCCAACTCTCACTCACTGACCACCACTCTTCACCCCACTACCCCACCCTAACCTCCGGTAGGCCAAAGTGCCCCTTAATTTATTTCTTATAAGTTAGCCACCCTGATAACATCTTTCCTGTAAATAACAATCCTCCAAAGCACTATGGGCACCATGACCTCCATGGTCACCTGATACATTAAAATATAAGGTTTTGGGGTAGATTTGTAGCTCAGGTTGTGGATGTTGTCGTTGGTTGGCTCCCAGAGCTGGTTCTTTGTTGTTCCGCAGACATTTCATTACCCTGCTGGGTAACATCATCAGTGCAGCCTCCGATGAAGCGCCGTTGTGTTTTCCAGCTTGGTTTTTAAACTCTGGAGTTCGTTGAGCTGGATTACCTCACTTCCGGTTTTCCTTCGCAATGGAGTGTATATGGGGTCGAGTTCTATGTGTTTGTTGATGGCTTTCTTCATGGAGTCCCAGGCTCCTAGGAATTCCCGTACCTGTCTCTGCTTTGCTTGTCCCAGGATCTTGATGTTGTCCCAGTCGAATTGATGGTTCGAATTGGTGTTGTTTGCATAATAGGCATATTTTGACCCAGTTTTTTGGAATCCATTGTCCTTGAATACCTGGAAGAGGTATTCTTCTTCTTGGCGTAGTTCTGTGCTGCTGCAGTGTGTTGTTGCCTCAATTCCATCAAAGACATAAGGATAGATGACGATGAGGCCATGGTATCTTTTGATGTCACTGCCCTATTCACATCAATAGATGTACCACTAGCCAGGGAAACAATGACAGCACTAATAGAACAAGAACAAGACCCTAGTGAAACCATCTTCACAGACAACATGCTGAAGCTACTGGACCTATGCCTCACCACCCACTTCACTTTCAACGGCCAAACATATGAACAGATCTACGGGACATCCATGGGATCACCTATCTCTGGACTAATAGCCGAGGTGGTGACGCAAAGACTGGAAAGTACGGCCCTTCCGCTAATCCAACCAAACTATGGACACGCTATGTGAACGACACCTTTGTCATCATTAAACAGACCAAACTGGAGGAGACACACAAACTAATAAACAACACCCTCACCGGAATCAAATTCACCAGAGAGGAGGAGAAGAACAAACAGCTCCCATTCCTGGACATCATGGTAGAGCGCAAGACAAATGGGGAATTCCAAACGAGAGTACACAGAAAAGCTACACACACTGACCAAGTACTGAACTTCAACAGTAACCATCCTAACACACACAAACGAAGCTGCATGCAACCATTATTTAAACGGGCAACAACACACTGCAGCAGCACAAAACTACACCGAGAAGAAAAAGAATACCTCTTCCAGGTGTTCAAGGGCAATGGATGTCCAAAAAACTGGGTCAGAAGATGCCTATTACACAAACAACACCAGGAAGATATTAGACGCTCCGACACACTCAGTACGCTACCTTACATCAGGAACACATCGGAACTAATCACAAGACTTCTACAACCACTGGCCATCAGAGTAGCACACAAACTCACATCAACTCTATGACAACTGCTCACCCAAACCAAAGATCCACTACCCACTATGGACAGCACCAATGTCATATACAAGATTCCCTGCAGAGACTGTGGCAAACCCTGCATTGGACAAACAGGAAGGAAATTAACAACAAGGGTACACGAACACCAATTGGCTACAAAAAGACATGACCAATACTCACTCATCTCTATCCACATGGATAAGGAGACCCACCAATTTGATTGGGACAACACCAAGATCCTGGGACAAACAAAGCAGAGACAGGCACGGGAATTCCTAGAAGCCTGGTACTCCACGAAGAAAGCCATCAACAAACACATAGAACTCAACCCCATGTACACTCCATTGCGAAGGAAAACCAGAAGTGAGGTAATCCAGCTCAACAGACTCCAGAGTTTAAAAACCAGGCGGGAAAACACAACAGCACTTCATCGGAGGCTGCGCTGATGATGTTACCCAGCAGGGTAATGAAACGTCTGCGGAACAACAAACCAGCTCTAGGAGCCAACCAAACGCAACAATAAAATATATTTAAAAAACTACTGGTGAAACAAAATACAAACAAAGCAAAAAAACCTTCACAGCCTAGACGTGACTTTCAATATTTGTTTTTGTTTATACACCTTTATTGTCACCCATTTATTCACAGGATCTTCAGTCCTGTCCTTTGCTATTAAGATACTTTGTGAGCATTGTACTGAATCTTAAGATTCAGGAAATAAAGCCTGCAGAACCATAAGGGAAACACTACTGACGTGCTTCGAATCTATGTGTTGAAATATGACTCTCCAGGCTCACCCAGCTAAGTCCCTTTCAATAGAGCTAAGGGTAAATAAAGAAAGTTTTAAGATGTGTTTTCCAGCCTACCATATGGCCAGCATCACAGGAATGGAATGAATAATTGGCCACTGATAATCTATTGCAGATCCATATCACTGGATCTTTGTCACTTTTGCATGGAGCTTTCAGCTAAGCATTTGAATTGATCGAAAGTATCATCACCCAACTAAGTACAGGTTTCGATGAAACATTGTAGTGCATTTAGATTAAGCACAGTGTGATTTCCATCTGTTTACAATGTACTTGTACTTTGTGCTTCATGTAAGATGGAGCCTTTCAAGTGTCAAGGCTTTTTAGTATTTACTTTAATTATCTAGCTTTGCAGTAACATTTTAAAATTATTTTTGGCAATTTATGTAAAATATTTTCATTTTATATTTTGTTTCAATAGCAAGGGCTTCACACTGAGAGCCAACTGATAATTTTAAACTGGATGTCAACATAATCCCATACACAGGATTACTTAGTAAATATTGCCTAATTATGGAATCACATCTAATGTCGAACACTGTGTTTTCGGTTTTGCAAGCATGGTCTGGTCTGCACAGTCAGTACCTTGCCTATTGCAAACAGCTGAAGGACCATGTTGTTGATGCATTCCACCAATCTTTGGGATGTACAGCTTACATTCCTAGCATTACACATCACTGAAATTCATATACCAGATTACTCACGTATATGATAAACAGAACATCTTTTTAGCTTGATAGTACGATCTTGTTACATGCAAACACCACCCCTGGTGCTACTGCATAGTCATTCTTGAAGGGACTAAGGTAAGAAAATTCACTTGCAGGGCTTGAAATAATGCCACTTTTTTTGCGTATATGTATCTGAGAAGATCAGGTGGTTCTGGGTTAGCATCTCATTTGAAATATGGGACAGGATTTTTTGAATGGCATGGTTTCCCATCCCACCATCCAAGCCATTGATAGGGAAAGCATCAACACCAATCCTGGCTGCCCTACAACCGTTTACTTCTCCATGGGATGTTAACTGCCTAAGATCAAGACTATCTCCCATTCCCATCTGGGAAAACAAAGTCCCACCTTAGTTGACTGTCCGCTTTATAGCACCAATGATGCTTGAATGGTGGCCTCTGCTGGGACTACAGGCAGCCCAAAAGAAGAGTAGGTTATCCATGCAGTGGTAAGTCTGAGGTATTCGCAGGGAGGTGGGACAGCAGTACACTGGGCTGCCAGACTAGGCTTGATGGTATAGGCCCAAAAGTGGAAATTGAACCCGTGATCTTCTAACTCAGAAGCAAGAATGCTATCACTGAGCAACAAGACAGGAAAGTTATGTGGTTGGTAGGCAATCAAGTTTTAAAGCACAGTAAGTACAAATTAAAGTGTCACCACAGTAAAGAAGGTAATATCAGCAAGATCAGCTGGCATCAAAGCTGCAGTACTTTTTCACTGCTGCCATTATGGCATAAACCATATTTCCAAACTCTGGCATTGCAGTAATTAGTGAAGGGACTGGCTCCAAAGTAACTTTAGTCAACAGAGCTGAAACATTGGCTACAACAAGGCCAATATTTTCCATGAAGAATATGTGAAAATAGAACATGCTTTTAAGAGATACTTCAAATACTCTAATACAAACTAGCAAAATGAAGTACTTTAGAGTCAGAATAAATATGTCTAATGCATGAATGCATCTTGATGTATCTTCCACAGATGCTGCCAGACATGCTGCATTTTTCCAGCAATTTCTGCTTTTGTTTCAGATTTCTAACATCCACAGTTCTTGGTTTTATAATACATCTTGAGCCATACTTCAAGAAAGCTCTAAATGGAAATGCTTATTTTGATTTGGAGTATTCATCATGCACTATTGTACAAGAAATAGAAGACATCAAATGAAACATCTAAAACAAATAAATTGGGGAAGGCTGTTTCACAGCAATTCATTGACAGTATTTCTAAAGGTGTCTTGCTGAGCTTGCAGATGAAATACATTCCCAAAACCAATAAGAACAGACTAAGCAAACATGGTAACAAGTAGATTAACAAAGTACACAGTAACAATGTGCATTTCACAAATCATACTGAAATAGCTAAAATGAGGTTGAAAGAAATCTAAGATTCTTAGTAGATTCATCATTAAACATGTTAACCAATGCAAAAAATATTTACAAAAGCCTGTAGGATGTTGAACTACAAAGTTAAAACAATGGAAAATAAGTCAGAGAAAATATAACCAAACTGAATAGTGTCATGAGTGCCTCTGAGGGTGTTTCTCAGAGTGGAATATAAGATTGTTAACTGTACAGACACAGTTAACTCACAATTTCAGAGAATGAGAAGCAACCTCATTGAATCATATAAGACTGTTAGGATACTTGACAGCTAGATGCAAGAAGGTATTTCCTCTCATGAAAAAACCTGGAACCAAAAGGCATAATTTCAGAACAAGAGTCACACATTTACGACAAAGATGAGGAGCTATTTCTTCTCTCAAAGGATAGTGACTCTGTGGAATTCTTTACAGTACAGGGCTGTCAAGAGTGAGTTGTTAAGTATATTCAAGGCTGAGACAGACAAATGTTTAATCAGTAAGGGAATCAATGGTTAGATGGAAAGGGAGGAAAGTGAAGTTAAGGATTATCAGCCGTTATTGAATCAAAATTGAATAGCACAGTAGTCTTAATGGGCTGAATGGCTTTGGCTCCTTTGTCTTATGGTTTTTTAAATTTTTCTTTCAAATTAAAGGCAGAAATAGAACTGGGAACATAGTAAAAAGTAGCTTAAAGGCTGATATCTGGATATTCTTCTTTACAGCAAGAATGATTGCTTTCTGGCATAAAAATATTAATATGCCAATGGAGCTGAAAGCCTGGGAATCATTTAAGATACTACAGTTGCTTCAATAGGAAGACATCAGGATCTCCATGAATGGATGAATTCATGTTGTGGATAACACCCTATCTGCAATTATCTTCTGTAGGTAGCCACGCTCTGCTTACTAACATTGGGTCTTTGCTCTTGGTCATTGCAAGTGCTGTCAAACTGTTTGCCCATTCTCATAAGTGTTTTAGACTGCTGGCTCCAAAAAGCATCAGAAGATACTACTCTACAGGTTGTTTGTTTTTCTTGTAAATCTACATAACTATGAGTGAGAAGTAAGTAAGATGTTATAATGGTAAGATGGTTAGATGGTAATCTTGAACCTGGGAAGATCTCTAGGTTGATCCTTCCCTATTTTCTCCATGTCCTTATTTGCAAAGATGTCTAAGGTTTTTATCTTGTTTGATTCTCAACTCTTCAGTTTAAGTAAGCTCCCTTGCATTATTTGTTTTGTAGTCTTAGAGCAGCAGTCTTAGTTGCAGGGTGTTGTCAGTTGAAGAAGCACAAATTCAGTAAAAGCTATGTGCTAAGTCTGCAGATATAATGTGTCCTGCAGGAAGTAGTAACAGTGAAATTTACTGGAAAGTACAAAAACTTGGTTGACCAGATGTTTTAAATTAATTTTATTATAACAATCTTTGAAAAGATCAAAATTCTGAAATCCTCGGCAGTAAGTTGCATCTTGAATGTGTACGAAACTGAAGTGCCTCTATATATTATTTTGGATGGGAAGATATGAGAGATAGTTTAGCAGGAAGGCTGACGTTTCGGGCCTAGACCCTTCTTCAGAAATGGGGGAGGGGAAGGGGGTTCTGAAATAAATAGGGAGAGAGGGGGAGGCGGATAGTAGATGGATAGAGGAGAAGATAGATGGAGAGGAGAAAGACAGGTCAAAGAGGCGGGGATGGAGCCAGTAAAGGTGAGTGTAGG
>NC_063349.1:21910967-21963631 GCF_021869965.1 Rhincodon typus | reverse complement strand
TGGCACTGGAGGGGGTGCAAAGGAGGTTCACTAGGTTGATTCCGGAGTTGAGGGGGTTGGCTTATGAGGAGACACTGAGTAGATTGGGATTATATTCATTGGAATTCACAAGATTGAGGGGAGATCTTAGAGAAACATATAAAATTATGAAGGGAACAGATAAGATAGAAGTAGAGAGGATGTTTCCACTGGCAGGTGAAGCTAGGACAAGAGGGCATAGCCTCAAGATTAGAGGGAGCAGATTTAGGACTGAACTGAGAAGGAACTTCTTCACCCAGAGGGTTGTTAATCTATGGAATTCCTTGCCCAGTGGAGTAGTTGACGCTACTTCAGTAAATGTTTTTAAAGATAATGTAGATTTTTTTTGAACAATAAAGGAATTAAGGGATACGGTGAGAATGCGGGTAAGTGGATCTGAGTCCATGGAAAGATCAGCCATGATCTTATTGAATGGCGGAGCAGGCTCGAACGGGCGGACGGCCGGACGGCCTACTCCTGCTCCTAGCTCTTATGTTCTTATGTTCTTATGCCTCATTTACATTCTTCCTTAAATAAAGTGACAAATACTGTGCAGAGTACACCCGATATTGACTCACCACTGCACTGTATAACTGAAACATAACCTCCTTATTTTTGTGTTCATTTCACATAGTAATAAATGATAATATTTGATTAGCATTTCTAATTCCTTATTGCACTTGCATTCAATTTATGAGCCAGGATAACCAGAGCCTCTGCATTTTGGAAAGGCTCTATCTCTCACCATTTCAATTAAATTCTTATTTTTTATGCTTGCTGCAAAAAAATGGACAATTTTATACTTCCCCATATTATACTCTTTGCCACATCTTTACATCTTTGCCTACTCACTTAACCTGCCTATGTCTTTTTGTAGCCTCTTTATTTCCTCTTCACAACTTACTTGCCGACCATCAGCAAATTTGGCACTTGTATCTTTGGCCATTTATCTGAGACATTTAGATAAATTGTAACAGTTGATGTCCCAGTACCAAGCCCTTTGGGCATAAAACTTGTTATATCTTACCAACCTGAAAAAGACCCATTTATGCTTATTCTCTGCTTCCTGTTAGCCCAGCCAATTTTTTATCCATGCCAATATGCTACCCCTACACCATGAGCTTTTATTTTCTTCCATATGATTGATGAAGTATCTTATGAAAGGACTTTTGAAAATCTCAGTACACCACATCAACTGGTTCCCCTTTATCAACAACATTTATTACCTCCTCAAAGAACTTCAATAGATTGGTCACATTTGATTTCCCTTCCACTAAACCATTTTGACTCTGATTGATTACCCTGAACTTATCCAAGTGCCTGCTATAATTTCTTTAAGAATAGCTTCAAACATACCTTTTATGGCAGACGTTAATCTTACTGGCTTTAGTTTCTTGCTGTCTGTATCTCGCCCTTTTTGAATAAAGGAGTTATACTTCCTATCTTCTAATCTCATGGAACCATCTCCGAATCAAAGAAGTTTTGGAAAATTAAGGCAATGCATCAACAATGCATTTTATTATTTTAACGTTTTCACATGAAGTCCATCATGACCTACGCACATGTCAGTCCACAGATCTAACAATTTACTCAGTACTCCTTTTCTAGTGATTTTGCATTTCCTGAGTTACTTCCTCCCTTCCATTTCTTTTTAATTCATTCCCGGGATGAGGGTGTCACTGGCTGGGCAGCGGCATTTATTGCCCATTCTTAATTGCCCAGAGGGCTGCTAAGAGTCAACCACATTGCTGTGGGTTTGGAGTCACAAGTAGGCCAGACCAGATAAGGATGGCAATTTCTTTCCTTAAAGGGCATTAGTGAACAAGATTTATTGCCGTTTTTGGAATGTTACTTGTGTTCTCTGCAATGAAAGTTGATCCAAAATATCTGTTTAATTCATTTGTCATTTCCATTATTAATTAGAAAATTGAACATGGAATAGTACAGCACAGGTACAGGCTGTTCGACCCACCTTACCTATGCCAACCATGATGCTGTTCTAGGCTAATCCCATGTGATAGTGCAGTCCTTTTTCGTAGCCCAGGTGGTAAAAGAGGGGGAGGTGTGGCATTGTTAGTCAAGGACAGTATTACGGTGGCAGAAAGGACGTTTGATGACAACTCGTCTACTGAGGTAGTATGGGCTGAGGTTAGAAACAGGAAAGGAGAGGTCACCCTGTTGGGAGTTTTCTATAGGCCTCCGAAAAGTTCCAGAGATGTAGAGGAAAAGATTGCAAAGATGATTCTGGATAGGAGCGAAAGTAACAGGGTAGTTGTTATGGGGGACTTTAACTTTCCAAATATTGACTGGAAACGCTATAGTTCGAGTACTTCAGATGAGTCAGTTTTTGTCCAATGTGTGCAGGAGGGTTTCCTGACACAGTATGTAGATAGGCCAACAAGAGGCGAGGCCACATTGGATTTGGTACTGGGTAATGAACCAGGCCAGGTGTTAGATTTGGAGGTAGGACAGCACTTTGGTGATAGTGACCACAATTCGGTTACGTTTACTTTAGCGATGGAAAGGGATCGGTATATAAAGCAGGGCAAGAGTTATAGCTGGGGGAAAGGCAATTATGAGGCGATGAGGCAAGATTTAGGATGCATAGGATGGAGAAGGAAACTGCAGGGGCTGGGCACAATTGAAATGTGGAGCTTGTTCAAGGAACAGCTACTGCGTGTCCTTGAGAAGTATGTACCTGTCAGGCAGGGAGGAAGTGGTCGAGCGAGGGAACTGTGGTTTACTAAAGAAGTTGAATCTCTTGTCAAGAGGAAGAAGGAGGCTTATGTAGAGATGAGGCGTGAAGGCTCAGTGAGGGCGCTTGAGAGTTACAAGTTAGCCAGGAAGGACCTAAAGAGAGAGCTAAGAAGAGCCAGGAGGGGACATGAGAAGTCTTTAGCAGGTAGGATCAAGGAAAACCCTAAAGCTTTCTATAGGTATGTCAGGAATAAAAGAATGACTAGAGTAAGATTGGGGCCGGTCAAGGACAGTAGTGGGAAGTTGTGCGTGGAGTCCGAAGAGATAGGAGAGGTGCTAAATGAATATTTTTCGTCAGTATTCACACAGGAAAAAGACAATGTAGTCGAGGAGAATACTGAGATACAGTCTATTAGACTAGACGGGATTGAGGTTCATAAGGAGGAGGTGTTAGCAATTCTGGAAGGTGTGAAAATAGATAAGTCCCCTGGGCCGGATGGGATTTATCCTAGGATTCTCTGGGAAGCTAGAGAGGAGATTACAGAGCCTTTGGCTTTGATCTTTATGTCGTCATTGTCTTCAGGAATAGTGCCAGAAGACTGGAGACTAGCAAATGTTGTCCCCTTGTTCAAGAAGGGGAGTAGAGACAACCCTGGTAATTATAGACCAGTGAGCCTTACTTCGGTTGTGGGTAAAGTGTTGGAAAGGATTATAAGAGATAGGATTTATAATCTTCTAGAAAGGAATAATTTGATTAGGGATAGTCAACACGGTTTTGTGAAGGGTAGGTCGTGCCTCACAAACCTTATTGAGTTCTTCGAGAAGGTGACCAAACAGGTGGATGAGGGTAAAGCGGTTGATGTGGTGTATTTGGATTTCAGTAAAGCGTTTGATAAGGTTCCCCATGGTAGGCTATTGCAGAAAATACGGAGGCATGGGATTGAGGGTGATTTAACGGTTTGGATCAGAAATTGGCTAGCTGTAAGAAGACAGAGGGTGGTGGTTGATGAGAAATGTTCATCCTGGAGTTCAGTTACTAGTGGTGTACCTCAAGGATCTGTTTTGGGGCCACTGCTGTTTGTCATTTTTATAAATGACCTGGATGAGGGCGTAGAAGGATGGGTTAGTAAATTTGCGGATGACACCAAAGTCGGTGGAGTTGTGGATAGTGCGGAAGGATGTTGCAGGTTACAGAGGGACATAGATAAGCTGCAGAGCTAGGCTGAGAGGTGGCAAACGGAGTTTAATGCGGAAAAGTGTGAGGTGATTCACTTTGGAAGGAGTAACAGGAATACAGAGTACTGGGCTAATGGTAAGATTCTTGGTAGTGTGGATGAGCAGAAAGATCTCGGTGTCCATGTGCATAGATCACTGAAAGTTGCCACCCAGGTTGATAGCGTTGTTAAGAAGGCGTACAGTATGTTAGGTTTTATTGGTAGAGGGATTGAGTTTCGGAGCCATGAGGTCATGTTGCAGCTGTACAAAACTCTGGTGCGGCCGCACTTGGAGTATTGCGTACAGGTCTGGTCACCGCATTATAGGAAGGATGTGGAAGCATTGGAAAGGGTGCAGAGGAGATTTACCAGGATGTTGCCTGGTATGGAGGGAAGGTCTTATGAGGAAAGGCTGAGGGTTTTGAGGCTGTTTTCGTTAGAGAGAAGAAGGTTAAGAGGTGACTTGATAGAGACATACAAGATGATCAGAGGATTAGATAGGGTGGACAGTGGGAGCCTTTTTCCTCGGATGGTGATGGCTAGCACGAGGGGACATAGCTTTAAATTGAGGGGTGATAGATATAAGACAGATGTCAGAGGTAGGTTCTTTACTCAGAGAGTAGTAAGGGTGTGGAATGCCCTGCCTACAAAAATAGTAGACTCGCCCACTTTAAGGGCATTTAAATGGTCATTGGATAAACATATGGATGATAATGGAATAGTTTAGGTTAGATGGGCTTCAGATTGGTTTCACAGGTCGGCGCAACATCGAGGGCCGAACGGCCTGTACTGCGCTGTAATGTTCTATGTTCTATGCTCCCTTTTTACAGCAGTAGCTATCATAATATGGTCAGTCTTCATTCACAAAACACACTAAAAATCTTTTGGATACTTATATAGCTTTTCAGACTTGTTTGTGAATGAGTGAGATGAGGTAAACGAGTAGAATGGCAGGATGGATAGGGTGCCAGATGGGTAAAATGGTAGAGTGGCAGGGTGGTGATGCTGGGACAAGGGGCAAAGATTTGGAGTGAAGAGCTCAGAGATTGAGGAGTTTTGAAGATGCATGAGGTGGAAGGGTCAGGGGAATTGGAGGAATCAGTGGGGGTGGAGTTAATTGTTTAGATAACCAGCAGTTGGAATGGTTCCTGGGTAATTATTCAGGGAATTGTCAGATCTCTTCTCAAGCCTAAATTGAACTCAAAGACATTCGCACAGGGTCTCAGGCATCCGAAGAATTGTCCAATAAAAGCCGAAACTTCCTGGGTAATCACATGGAGTCAGTGCGTTGGGAGACGGGTCCCTTCTCTTTCGGTGTATGTCTGGTCTCCAGGTCTCCAACTCTCCAGTGATTGGAAGATTGGGGACATGTTATTTGTAGTACTGTACTGCCTGTACTATTTGGCTGCTACATGGCAACAGTGACTGCCCCTCAGAACATTGATTGTGGAGTGATAGTAGGAACTGCAGATGCTGGAGAATCTGAGATAACAAGGTGTAGAGCTGGATGAACACAGCAGGCCAAGCAGCATCAAAGGAGCGGGAAAGCTGACGTTTCGGGCCTAGACCCTTCTTCAGAAATGGGGGAGGGGAAGGGGGTTCTGAAATAAATAGGGAGAGAGGGGGAGGCTGATAGAAGATGGGTAGAGGAGAAGATAGGTGGAGAGGAGACAGACAGGTCAAAGAGGCGGGGATGAAGCCAGTAAAGGTGAGTATAGGTGAGGAGTTAGGGAGGAGATAGGTCAGTTCAGGGAGGACGGACCGGTCAAGGGGGCAGGATGAGGTTAGTAGGTATGAGATGGGGGTGCGGCTTGAGGTGGGAGGAGGGATAGGTGGGAGGAAGGACAGGTTAGGGAGGTGGGGATGAGCTGGGCTGGTTTTGGGATGCGGTCGGGGAGATTTTGAAGCTTGTGAAGTCCACATTGATACCATTGGGCTGCAGGGTTCCCAAGCGGAATATGAGTTGCTGTTCCTGCAACCTTCTGGTGGCATCGTTGTGGCACTGCAGGAGGCCCAGGATGGACATGTCGTCTGAGGAATGGGAGGGGGAGTTGAAATGGTTCGCGACTGGGAGGTGCAGTTGTTTATTGCAAACCAAGCGTAAGTGTTCCACAAAGCGGTCCCCAAGCCTCCGCATGGTTTCCCCGATGTAGAGGAGGCCACAACGGGAACAGCGTATGCAGTATACCACATCACAAGCTTCAAAATCTCCCCTCCCCCTACATTCACCTTTACTGGCTCCATTCCCGCCCCCTTGACCTGTCCGGCCTCCCTGGACTGACCTATCCCCTCCCTCACTCCCCACCTACACTCACCTTTATTGGCTCCATCCCCGCCTCTTTGACCTGTCTGTCTCCTCTCCACCTATCTCCTCCTTTATCCATCTTCTATCCTCCTTCCCCTCTCTCCCTATTTATCTCAGAACCCTCTTCCCCTCCCCCATTTCTGAAGAAGGGTGCAGGCGCGGAATATCAGCTTTCCTGCTCCTCTGATGCTGCTTGGCCTGCTATGTTCATCCAGCTCTACATCTTGTTATCATTGATTGTGGAGTGCTTTGACATGTTCTTAAGTTACGACAGGAGCTATAACCACTAATCCCCCCCCCCCCCCCCCACCCGTTTTATAAACAGGGCACCATAACAAAACTGAGCTTACCATTATTGTTTCATTTCTCATCTTGCTTGTAATCCTACCATTATCACTGATTCCCGCAGCCGCCCAGTCTGTTGCTCAGACCCATAAGTAGTTTGGATGTGTTAACGTTTCAGATCGAGTGACCTTTCGTCAGAATCCTTCGTTCTGAGGAACAGTCACCGGACCCGAAAGTTAATTCTGATTTCTCTCCACAGATCTTATTCGACCTGCTGAGCTTTTCCAGCAATTTCTGTTTTTGTTTCTGATTCACAGCATCAGCAGTTTTTTGATTTTTAAAGTGTACAGTAGTGTTCGACTGCACCAGTTCGACGGATACCTTTGGCCGAAAATACTCGTTGCAAAGGATTTTAAATTTTTTTTTCTTCCAATCATGTCCTTTTATTTGTTTGTCATTCCCTTTTCTCCCGTCCTTCCGCTATGGCACGGATCAGTTCTTATGGTTTCGTTTCGGAAGAAAAATGTTGCTTTCTGCACACTCTCAGATTCCAAAGGCACATGTGTCTGGCTGATAATTTGCTGTGCAACCATTCAGGCAAACCTTACCTGGGCGAGAGCTCTGCAAATGTGGCAATTTCATTAATTTTCTAACCAGCTGTTTATCGGAGTCGTCTTGTTTCCTTTTGCACGTTAGATTGTTCCTTAGCAACCAGTAACGCTGAGGCTGGGAGAAGCTAAGAGCGCAGAAGCTGCAGGATCGCCAAGATTTTAAGTTTTGATATTGAGCCTTTTAGATGGATTGTGCTCAGCTTCTTTACATGATATATTGCAGTTGTCTGACTATTAATTGTCATATTTTAGTTTCATTGTATGTTTCTTTTTGAAACCTGCAATCTAAACTACTGCTTGAATCTAAAATGCTGAATGTGTTATACTTATGACTGAATATACAGCAACTTTGCAACAGACAGAAACATTGTATGTGCCCAGATACACATTTTTTCAAAACGTCTGTGCCTGTGAGTGGAAAATCCCAAATCACTCAGTTTGCACCACTTTTTAACATCTCGCTGTTTTATTGGTTAAGTGTTAGGGCCAGTATCCATTATTTTCATAAATTTTGATCAAAATGACAGAACTCAGTTCCAAAAATATGGTTTTGAATATTCCACACACTTCTATAAAAATCATCATGAAACATGGGCTGTAACCCATCTTGATCACGCTTTTCATTCTTAGAATACTGGAAAAGCCAGATCTTTGGTATGATCTAACCTGATAGGCCAAACAGAATATGTGGATGAACCAAGTGTAAGGAAACAAGCAGCAAGATTCCAGGGTTGAACTGAAACACAAAAATGTCTTTATTGTACAAACTCGAACCAAAACAAACATAAGTAATAATAATATTGTCAACAAAAAAGATGATTCTAAATCATAAACACTATATATCCAAATTAGATTCTAACATTCAGAATTATTATGAATTAATAGACAAGAGACTGGTCTGGTGAATGGTTGTGAATGTGGCAGATTGAACATTATCTGGTGAAGTGCGATGTTATTTACTTTGACAGAAAAAGTAAAAAAGTAGAATATGTTTTAGTGAGACTTAGAAATGTTTGGATTGAAGGTTTCCTGAATGCCCTCGTACATGAATCATAATAATGGTAATCAATTACAAAGGCAAGTAATTGTTACAGAGGGACTGGTATACAGAAGTCTTAGAGTGGCCAAGTTTTCTTACCTAACAAAGAAAATACTTAACCAAGAGGGAGTGGAACAGAGGTTCACTATTGGTCCTTGGCATTGTCTTATGAGGAGTGATTAAGTATATGAGGCCTATACTTTCCTGAGTTCACAACAATGGAAGCTAATCCAATTGAAGCATATACATTTCTTAAGGAACTTGTCAGGTGTTATGAAAATATACTATTAATCTGTAATTTTATCAGCTGGTGTATGTAGAATTAAAAAAATACTTTTGGTAAGCAAAGAACACTGATTTGAAGTATCTGCAAACACTAATTTGCACCAATGAAGCCTAATTCTACAGATATGCAAAGTTTACAAAGACTCCAACAGACACAATGACACATCTGGAAATGTGAACACTTCTTTGCTTATTAAGATGAAGGATAGTTAATTCACAAGTTAATGGCTGGGACATTAGATGAACTAATCACCTTAGCTGTAAAAGGGAAGCTGAGTGAGACATGAGCTATCCTCGATAGTTTTTGGAATATACAGCCGAGAAGGAGAAAAGTTGTGTTTTACAAATTTTTGTGTGGATGCTGAAATTGGGAATGAGGAGAGAATGAATAGGTTGCTACGGGGAGCAGCTCTCTCTTTCTGCAATATTTCACCTATGTCTGTATTCTGCTTTGCTGAAAAATGCCTGCAACAGCAAGTAGTGACTGTACTGAAAAGCCATTGAATTTTCTGCAAGAGGATTTCGGAAGAATAAAGGATCTACCAGCTATGACTGAAAAGTAACTGCTTCAGCAAAGAGACAGAGGCTGGACTGAATCACAATCAGCGAATCTTTATTGAATTTACCTTTTCAATATGTGTTTTACTTGTCCAAGTTTAACATGAGCTAATCTACAAAGTTACTTTTTTGCATAGTCAGACAGTTTATATATTTGCACATATTAGTAGGAAGTAAGCGTTATTTATATGTCTTTAACATCGTTAATGCTTTTCTAGCAATAAAATTAATCCTTGTGTTTATTTCATTAATCTGTCTGGCTTAATTCTTACAAACTTCACTCAGTCAACTGCATACCTTATTGACAATCCAGCATCCTTTTTAAAATCTAAAACCTATTGCTGTTAAATGAGGAGTGGAGTTGACACACCTGATGCTAACACAGATGTTGAAAAAATTGTTTCAAAAACAAGTTCTGAAGAAGAGTCATACTGACTCAAAAGGTTAATTCTGTTTCTCTCTCCATATATGCTGCCAGGCCTGATCAGTTTCTCCGGAATTTTCTGTGCATGTTTGAAAAGAATGTTTTCCTGCCCGGGAAGCTTAGAGCATTGGGTCACATTCTGAGCATGAGCGATCAGTTATTCAGAACTGGGATAAGAAAATTTTCTTCAATCAAAGCATCGTGAATTTTAGAGCTTGCTACCCCATGGAGCTATGGATACTCAGTTGATGAGTTTACTTAACGTGGAGGTTAATAGATAAGTGGCGACCAAATAAATGATACAGGAACAGTGCCGTAACATGGAGTTGAGGTAGAAGATGAACTATGATCTTATTAAGACAGAGTGCATAGGTCACATGACAACTGCTACTGCTATTTCTTATGACTGTATTTGGAATATATTGCCTGCTGACTGTTACTAACCTGGTTTATTTCTCAGCAGTGAGAAATTCCACTGTGCATCATGCAGGTGTCTGTGTTTGGTTCCCTGCCAGCAGTCATAATTCACTCATTCAATGCCAGTCTGTTTAGCTGCTTTTATTCCAACGAAACTATCGGAAGCTAGGCAGCGAGAAACAAAGGCCAGAAACGTGGTCATTCAAAGAACAATATGAGAATTAGAAGGAGGATTAGGCCATATTGTGCAGCAAGCCTGCTCTGCTAATGTGATGGTGGCTATAAATGAAAGCATTGCAGAGTTACTGAATGGATGTCTGTGTTCGGTGAGTTGACAAGACGGTGACAGTATTTTAGATGAGCAGTGAGCACCGGCTGGTGCTGCCCTGAGCTGTGTGGGGAGGATGGGAGGTGACATCAGTGTTTGCTCAGGTGCAGAGCTCCAGGTGCAGGCTAGAGGCCAGAAGCCCGCGCGTTTCTCCAAGTGACGCTGCTGTGAGTATGGCCAGCTTTCTACACACCAAACCTAAACTAATCGGTCCATTATGATTGAATAGAATGTGATTTGCTTTTTTGTTTAAATTGTTCCTACAGGGCGGCTGTCGCTATCCTGACTTTGAAAAGGTAAGAATCAATTTGTTGGAGAGTGTGGGCTCTTGGTTTGGGAAAGGTGTGGCGCGCTGTTGTTTTTCCGTGTGGTGAACAAAGAGAAAGTTATCGGTGAAGTGCAGTGCGTTGTTTCATTCGATGAGGTGGGATTTTATGGCGGGGTGGGGCAGTTAATGAAGATGAGGGGAGGAGGGCGGCTTCTTACCTCGATTCTGTATGTTTGTCGCTGAGTCCTAACCTCGTCGCGATATGGCCGAGTCTAAGACTATCCATAATTCGGCCGGCCCCGCCACAGGACTGTATGCCGACCCCATTCTTGTTCACCGCCCCTTTCTTACTCTCTCACCTTTACCACGCTACCTTGCCCACCCACCCCCCACAGGCTGGGTGGAGTGGGGAGGGGTGTCTGTACCGGGGGGAGAGTTGGGAGGGGGTAGTGAATAAGTATACTGGGGGAAAGAGGAGGTCGGTGGTGGGTAGTTGGGTGAGACAGGAGGCTGGATGGTGAGTTGGGGGAGGATGACAAATGGCAGGTGATTTACTGGGGGTTTAGTGGGTATGTTGAAGGATGTCAGAGAGGTATGAGGGGGAGGCGGTCGTGAGGATTGGCTGTGGGGTTTGGGTGGCTGTGGCAGGGGGTAAAGGGCATAGAGCGATGAGGCACCTGTTAGAACCATTGTTCTTTGAATATCTAGGAGTGATGGCTGAATTTTCTTCAAACGTTGCATATTTTATCCCTTTGTTTACAAGCATCATCTCTACAGTCGTGCCTCTGAAACATGAGGAAAAGTTTTTCCCATTTTACTGTTTGTTTCACTGTTAGTTTTGATCAGTTTAAAACTAAGGACTAATAGGCTCAAATCAGAAAGTTCCTAGAGAAAATTCATGTTCGCCTGAGATTTTTAAAGGAAAAGGGAGTAAATTTGATAACCTCCTCAGAAAACAGGAAAGTATGATATATCTGCACCTATTTAATTTAATGCAGGCAGCATGACAGATACTTGCCAGCTGTTCATTTGAATGATTGTTGTGACCAGTCATGCTACTTCCACTGTTTATTGGCTGCACATTTAGCAGGGAACCTAAACTCAATTTTGATAGCACCAGCAAAAGGTGGCCTCTACTCTAGATAACTAGCCTAATTTCTTAACAGGGAAGTGCATTGTGGTTGAAGCAGATATTGGTAGATGTGTAGGAGGTGAATATTACCTGGGGAGGGAGGGGAAGAAAAGGCACAGCATGGGAAATGGCAGACTTTGCTAGAATTCTGGATACACTTCTTTTGTATCTCTGCTCTGTGGGTATCCACACATGCATCCTTACAGTCTGTTCTCTATTACTACATTAGCACTCTTCTTGGTTGCTCATATTTCTGGTTTGCCCTTATCCTGGAGTAATCTCTCTAACTCCCTTCTGTATTGTAACCAACATTTATTTACAGGCTATGACTACAGCTCTTTCATGCAGTACCAGTCTTTGTTTTTATATATTTCCCTCATCAATGAACTGTTCTCCTTGCTTTGTTCATGTCAAAGTACCATAAATCAATTGTATATTCCATTATGCTACGTCAGGTTTTCCAGACATTGCGTTGGAGGCTTTAGTGGAGGAGTTAGAAAAAAAGGACTGATGTCCAAAAGGCAGAGCACCAAGTTGTCCTCTAGATACATGCTTAAAAGAAAATGGGAGTAACTGGCTCTGGAGGTCAGTACCAGGAGTTGATCCTTGGATGCAGCATGGCAGAAAGTTCAGTGATTTTACACAAATGTGTTTTCAAATGCCACATCCTACCAACTGCGCCACCAGCCTCTGGTATTTCACATGGTATGCTGAATTGGGAACATCTCATCCTGAAGATTCATATGCATCAGTGCACCCTCGCGCAGTTTGTGTTACTCCAAACCTCTCACCCACACTGTCAGTTATACAACCAATGCAGTCACAAATATTGTATTTCATCCACTAACACACACTCCAGTACTCCTTCTCAACCCCAATCCTTCTCACTTTTATAACAAATAACACAACAACAATACACCAGAGGAGAATAGGCATACCTGAGGTGGGAGATGGTGGTGGTCATTATTGGGACACCCATTTCTCTGGTCATGCCAGTGGGTTGGAAGGTGGAATACAGCAACCATTAATGACAACATCCTCCTATTCTCTGTCAGAAGTGCTGTGTGGATGATCCATCTCGGCTGACTCCCAATGTCTCCTATTTTCAACCAATCAAATCACTGTGTGAAATCAAGAAATAGCTGAAGACCCTGAATGCTGCAGAGGTTTTTGTTTAAATTTGTTCACAAGATGTGAGTGTCAGCATTTATAGCTCATCCCTAATTGCCCTGAGAGTGGTTGAGGGTCAGATATAAGCCTGACATAGGGTATTTGTGAACCAGATGGGCTTTTACAACAATCAAGTGTTCACATGTTTGCCTGTTGTGCTAGCTCCTTTAAAATTCCATTTTTTTCATTAAGTTTATTAGATTCAAATTTCACCATCTGCTATGTCCCATGAACACAGGGCTTCATGAATTACCAGTGCAGTCCAGACCAGTGATATTACCACTACATCATTGCCTCCTATAGGCCCTGACAATATTCTACCAATAGTACTAAAGAGTTGTGCTCTAGAACTAGCTGTTTCCCAAGTTGAGCTGTTCCAGCTGGCAACAAAGTGGAAAATTGCCCATGTATGTTCGGCACACAAAAAGGTAGGACAACTCGGATGCAGTATAACATGAAAAAAATGTGAGGTTATCCACTTTGGCAGCAAAAATAAAAGGCAGATTATTATTTGAATGGCTGTAAGTTGAGATGGAAGAATGTTCAATAAGACCTGGGTGTCCTCGTGTACCAATCCACTGAAAGTAAGTGTGCACATAGTCATAGAGTCATAGAGCTGTACAGCATGGTCCATGCCGACGAGATATCCTAAATTAATCTAGTCCCATTTGCCAGCATTTGGCCCATGTCCCTCTAAACCCTTCCTATTCATATACCTCACCATCTTATCTACTTGTGACTCCACTTTCAAGGAACTACGAACCTGCACTTCAAGGTCTGTTTGTTCAACAACACTCACCAGGACCTTACCATTAAGTGTATAAGTCCTACCCTGATTTGCCTTTCCAAAATGCAGCACCTCACATTTATCTAGAATAAACTCCATCTGCCACTCCTTGGCCCAAAGGCTCATCTGATCAAGGTCCCATTCTACTCTGAGGTAACCTCCTTGATTGTGCACTACACCACCAAATTTGGTGTCATCTGCAAATGTATCAACCATACCTCCAATGTTTACATCCAAATCATTTATATAAATGACAAAATGCAGTGGACCCAGCACCAAGCCTTGTGGCACACCACTGGTCACAGGCTTCTAGTCTGAAAAGCAAACCTCCACCACCACCCTCTGTCTTTTACCTTTGAGCCAGTTCTGTATCCAAATAGATAGTTCTCCCTGTATTCCATGTGATCTAGACTTGCTAACCAGTCTATCATGTGGAAACTTGTCAAATGCCTTACTGAAGTCCATAAAAATCACATACACTGTTCTGCCTTCAACAATCCTCTTTGTTGATGCAGCAGGCAGCAGAAAGAGGGCCAATTATGTTGACCTTTGTAGTGAGAGGATTCGAGTACAGGAAAAAGGATGCTTTGCTGCACTTATACAGGGCATTGGTGAGGCCACATCTGGAATACTCTTGTGCAGTTTCGGTCACCTTCTCTGAGGAAGGATGTTCTTGCTGTAGAATTGGTTCCTAGGATGGCAGGATTGACTTAGGAAGAGAGATGGACTTAGTTAGGTTTGTATTCACTGGAGTTTAGAAGAATGATGATTGAGTATTCGTAGAAATCTATAAAATTCTAACAGGACTAAACAGATCAGATGGGAACATCCTTCCTGCAATGGTGGGAGAATCCAGAACCAGGGGTCATAGTTTAAGGATAAGCGGATAAACCTTTTAGGACTGAGATGAGGAGAAATGTCTTCACCCAGAGAATGGTGAGCCTGTGGAATTCACCACCACAGAAAGTGGTTGAGGGCAAAACATGGTGTTTTCTAGATAAAGGTAGAAATAGTTCTTATGGCTAAAGGGTTATAGGATCTGGGGGAATTAGAGTATTGAGTTGAATGATCAGCTGTGATCATATTGAATAGCTGAGCAGGCTCGAGCAGTTATATGACCTATTCCTGCTCTTATCTTCTATGTTTCTATGTAAGTCCAACCTGATCAATTACCACCCCACCAATCTACACTTGATCATCAGTAAAGTGATGGAAAATGCAATCAACAGTGTTATCAGGTGGCACTTGCTTAGCAATAACCTGGTCAATGACACACTGTTTGGGTTTTGCCAGGGCCACTCGGCTCCTGACCTCTTATATCCTTGGTTCAAACATGGACAAAAGAGCTGAATTCCAGAGTTGAGGTGAGGCTGATCGCCCTTGACATCAAGGCTGCATTTGACCAAACGTGACATTAAGGAACCCGAGCAAAACTGGAGTCAATGGGCATCAAGGAGAAAAACCCTCCAACTCACTGGTTGGAGTCCTATCTGGCACAAAGGAAGATGGTTGTGGTTGTTGAAGATCAGTCATATCAGCTCCGGGGTATCTCTGCAGGACTTTCTTGCAGTGGTGTCTGAGACCCAACCATATTCAGTGACTTTATCAATGACTGTCTCTCCATGATAAGGTCAGAAGTGGGATGTTCTCTGATTGCACAGTGTTCAGCACCATTCATAACTCCTCAGATAGTGAAGCAGTCCAATTCCACATATAGCAAGAACTGGGCAATATCTAGGTTTGGGCTGACAAGTAACGTTCATACTACACCATGCCAGGCATTGACTATCCCGTAAGAGATAATCTAACTATCAACCCTTGACACCCAATACCATCACTCAATTCCCCACTATCAACTTTTTGGGGAATACCACTGACCAGAAACTCAACTGGACTAACCATATAAATGCTGTGGCTACAAGAGCACATCAGAGTGACTTGCCTCTTGACTCCCTAAAGCTTGTCCATTACCGACAATGCACATGTCAGGAGTGTGATGGAATGATTCTCACTAAATGAGTGCAGCTCCAGCAACACTCATGAAGCTTGACACCATCCAGAACAAAGCAACTCGCTTAACTGGCATGACATCAACAAGCAACCACTCCGTCCACTACCGACGTTTAGTAACAGCTTTGTAAACCATCTACAAAATGTCTTGCAGAAAACTGCCAACTCTTTAGACAGCATTTTCCAAACCCATGACTGTTACCGTCTAGAAAGACAAGGGCAGCAGATATATTGGAACCCACACCACTTGCAAGTTCCCGTCCATGCCACTCACCATACTGACATGGAAATATAACACTATAAGATATAGGAGCAGTATTAGGCTATTCGGTCCATTAAGTCAGCTCCACCATTCAATCATGGCTGATTTCTCAACCCCATTCTCCTGCCTTCTCCCCATAACTCTTGAGCCTCTTACCAATCAAGAACCTAGCTAATCTCTGTCTTAAATACACTCAATAGTGTGGCCTGCACAGCCTTCTGTGGAAATGAGTTCCACAGATTAACCATGCTCTGGTTGAAGAAATTCCTCTGCATCTCAGTTCTAGAGGGTCATCCCTTCATTCTGAGGCTGTTCCTCAGTATCGCTGAATCAAAATCCTGGGACTGTATCCCTCGGGGCATGGTGGGTCTACCACCAGCAAATAGACTGCAATGTTTCAAGAAGACAGTTCTTCATCACCTTCTCAAGGGCAATTAAGGATGGGCAATAAACACCCAAATAGAGTCATAGAGTCACGCAGCATGGAAACAGACCCTTTGGTCCTACTCGTCCATGTCGACCAAGTTTCCCAAACTAAACTAGTCCCATTTGCCTGTATTTGACCCATATCCTTCTAAACCTTTCCACTTTGTGTACCTGTACAAATGTCTTTTAAATGTTTTAACTGTATCTGCATCAACCATTTCCTCTGGCAGTTTATTCCATTTACAAGCTCTGTGAACAAGTTGCCCCTCATGTCCCTTTTAAATCTTTCTGCTGTCACCTTAAAATTATGCCCTTTAGCTTTGAACTCACCAAACCTAGGGAAAAACCACTATTCACCTTATCAACATCCGTCATGATTTTATAAACCTCTGTAAGGTCACCCCTCAATCTCCTGTGGTCCAGTGGAAAAATGTCCCAGCTTATCCAGCCTCTCCTTATAGCTGAAACCCTCCAGTCCTGGTAACATCTTTGTGAATCTTTTCTGCATTCTTTCCAATTTAATAATATCCTTCCTATAGCAAGGCAGCCAGAACTGTGCATAGTACACGGAACGTGGCCTCACCAACATCTTTACAAGTGCAACATGTGCCAACTCCCAAACTCAATGGACTGATCAATGAAGGCAAGCATGCCAGACACCTTCTTTACACTCTGTCTTCCTGTCATGCAACTTTCAATGAACTATGTACCTGAACCTCTAGGTCTGTCTGTTCTACAATCCTGTCCAGGGCCCTACCATTAATTGTGTAAGTCCTGCCCTTGTTTGTCTTACCAAAATGTAACACCTTGCATTTATCTCAATTAAACTCTCTATCTGCCACTCCTCGGCCCATTGGCCCATGTGATCAAAATCACTTTGTTATCTTAGATAACCTTCCTCACTGTCTACCATACCACCAATTTTGGTGTCATTTGCAAACTTACTAATCATGCTTCCTATATTCTCATTCAAATTGTTTATATAAATGACAAACAACAGTGGGCCTAGAACTGATCCCTGTGGAACGCAGCTGGTCACAGGCCTTCAGTCTGAAAAACAATCCTCCTCCACCATCCTCTGTCTCCTATCATCAGCCTATTTTGCATCCAGTCGGCAAGTTCTCCCTGAATCCTATGTGATCTAACTTTACTAAGCAGTCTACCATATAGAACTTTGCGAAGGCCTTACTAAAGTCCATGTAGACAATGTCTACCACTCTGCCCTCATCTATTTTCTTGGTCGCATCCTCAAAAAAAACTCATTTGTGAGACACAGTTTCCCACGCACAAAGCCATGCTGACTATTTCTAATCAGTTCATGTCTCTCAAAATACATGTAAATCCTCTCTCTCAGAATCCCCTTCAACAGTTTACCCACCACTGACATCAGACTCACTGGTCTATAGTTCCTAGGCTTCCCTTTGCAACCTTTTTTAAATAAAGGCACGGCACGGTGAGTTTGCACATTCTCCCCGTGTCTGTGTGGGTTTCCTCCCACAGTCCAAAGATGTGCAGGCTAGGTGGATTGGCCAAGCTAAGTTGCCCATAGTGTTCCGGGATGTGTAGATTAGGTGGTTTATAGGGGGATGGGTCTGGGGGAGATGCTCTGTGGGTTGGCGTGGACTTGTTGGACCAAAGGGCCTGTTTCCACATTGTAGGGATTCTATGATTAGCCACTTTCCAGTCCTCCTGAGGCTACAGATGATACTAATAATTCTGCTAGGGGCCCTGCAATTTCCTCCCTAGCTTCCTACAATATCCTAGGATAAACTTGATTTAACTACTTTTCAGCTTTTTAAGACTTCCAGCACCTCCTCTTCTGAAATGTGGACTGTTTTCAAGACATCAGTATTTATTTCCCAGAGTTCCCGAGCTTCCACATCTTTCTCCATAGTAAATACTGAAATTTTTTGTTTAGTATCTCTCCCATCTCCTGTGGTTCCACACATAGCTGACCTCGTTGATCTTTAAAGAGCTCTATTCTCTTCCAAGTAGTTCTTCATGCCCTTAATAAGGGCAAAAAGCAGGACAAATACAACCTAGCCAATTACTGCTCTACTCTCAACCATCAACAAAGTTAGTGATTTGCAGTTGTACCTGTTCACTGTCACTCAGTCCGGGTTCTGCCACTTTGCTGCTGAACTTTTTATAACCTTGGTTCAAACCTGGACAAAAGAGGTGAACTTTAGAACTGAGGTGAGAGTGACTGTTTTTAAATCAAGGCAGCATTTCACTGGATATGGCATTAAAAAACCCTAGCAAAATGAGAGTCAGGGAAAATAGCTCTTCACTGGTTGGAATCATGCCTAGCTCAAATGAAGATGATTGAAGTGCCGGAGGTCAACCATATCAGTTCCAGGATTTCACTGCTGAAATTCCTCAGGGTACTTTTTTTTAAATCAACCTGTTTAGAAATGTTATGTCATACCTCTGGAGCAAGAGAAACTTGAACCCAGGCCTTCTGGCTCAGAGGTGGGGACACTGCCACCTGCACCAGAAGAGACCTATTTCCTCAGGCATCTTGTTTGTGAATTGAGCAAACGTCTCAGAGATACAGTTTCTTTGTTTAATTATCATTGTAAGTGAATAGCACAAACTGTGGCCAAAACAGCACCTAGACCAGATCTTGAACCCTGGATCATCAGATTAAAAGTCTGATGCTCTATGAACTGAGCTACACAAGTGTATCGCAATTGATGATGTTTCCTCAATATTTTCTAATCAACCTGATCAGTACTGCAATTAAATGTTGAACCCAGACCATCTGGCTCAGAGTTGGGGACACAACCACTACACAATAAGGCCCCACAATTCCCCAGGGTACATATTTTCTAACAACCCGTTCAGGATGTTATTTCACATTTATGGAGCAAGTAGGACTTAAACCTGGGCCTCCTGTTCAGGGGCAGGGGCACTGCCACAATCACACAAGAGTCCTTATTTCCTCAGAACCATGTCGTAGTCCTAATCATCTTCAGCCGTTTCATCAATCATTAAACCCATGACCACTTCCATCTAGAAGGACAAGGACAGCAAATACGTGGGAACACCACCACCTGCAAGCTCCCCTCCAAGTCACTAAACATTCTGACTTGGAAATATATTGCTGTTCATTCACTGTCGCTGTGTCAAAATCCTGGCATTCCCTCCCTAAGGGCATTATGCATCAACCCACTGCACATGGACAAGCGTGGATCAAGAAGGCAGCTCACTATCACCTTCTCAAGGGTAACTTTGCAATTCAGCGACATCCAATGAATGAATTCAAAAAAATCAATGACCTCCCCTCCATCATCCATTCAGAAGTGAAGATATTTGCAGATGATTGTATAATATTCAGTACCTTTCACAACTTCTCAGATACTGAAGCGGTTCATGTTATTTACAGCAATTCCTGAACAAAGTCCATTTGTGGGCTGATAATCGGATTGTCTCCAATGAATCCCCCACTAGCGACATCCTGGGTGTTACCATTAATCAGAAACTGAACTGGACTAGCCATACAAATACTGTGGCTGCTAAAGCAAGCAGCAGATAACTCACCAGCTGTCCCCTCAAAGCCTGTCCACCATCTACAAGGCCAAGTCAGGAGTGTAATAGAACACTCTCCACATGCCTGGATACATGCAGCTCTGACAACACTCGAAGTTTGATTGCATCCAGGACAAAGCAGTCTACTGGATTGGCACGCCACCATCACTTTGAATGTCCTGTTCCTTCATCACAAATGCACGATGACAGCAATGCCTATTGTCTACAAGGTGCACTGCAGCAGCTCACCTAGGCACTTTGAATAGCAACTATGACTATTAACACCTGGAAAGACAAGGGCACAAGTGCATGGGATCACTGTGCGCATGCACATTCAAATCAGGTTTGAAAATAGGATATCATGGAACTAAAGTGAACAAAAACAAAGCTGCTGGAAAAGCTCAGCAGGTATGGCAGCATCTGTGAGGAAAAAGTCAGAGTTAATGTTTCGGGTTTGCAGTTCTTTTGGTTTTTATTTGGAACTAAGGTGCTTCAGTTGTGAAGGATTTCCAATGACTATGTTCATGATGCTATTGATTAGTGGAGACAGGTTGATCAAGACTGTGGGAGTACAGGGAGTCCTTTACTTGGTACTGTTGGATCTCTTGAACCATTGTACTGAGCAGATGGGTTAAATAACTGTATCCCTGAGAATGAGGGTTCATGCAATTTTGCACTACAACATCAATCTGAATTGTATATTTTGTGAGTGGAGCTTAAAGAACTACAGCAACTTGTATTTTAGCATTTCACATAGTAAGAGATTCCAAGGTACTACAAAGAATTTGACACTGAATGTTATGAGGTAGTAGGACATATGCAAAGATCTTTTAGAAGGATTGTAGAAGATGATAGGAGGTTAACATAGGAAATATGAGTTTTTAAGGTTGTGGTAACTATAGACACAGCCATCAATGGTCAGGAGATTAAAATAAGGGACGTGCAAGGAACCAGATTTGGAGGAGCACAAAGATCTTAGAGGGTTGTGGGGTTAAAGAAGATTACAAAGATGAGAAGGGGTGAAGTCACAGAGAATTTGTAAATTTGAGAATTTTAAGATTGGTTCCCACTTTGGTAACACCTCATTGCAGATTAGTGAGCCCAGGGTAATGGAATATTGACAGTTATGACAGTTAAGTGTAGTAGGAATTTTGATCAACTCTGGTTTATGGGAGGCTAGCCACAAAACATTGAAACAGTCAAGTATATATGTAACAAAACCTGAATGGGAGTGCTCAACACATTGAGGTCTTGAAATTCTTCGAGTAAGGAGGCTTATGTTGGTCTCCCAATGCAGATAGCAAACAACATAACTCTAACAATGGTAAATAATGGCAGGGAAGGGACCTGAGACATAAGTGGAGGCCAGTACACTGAGTGGAGGCATATTGGTCTTCGTAATAGTACATGTGTGTTTCTGAATCATGGACAGGCATTTAGATGTTTTACCAAATTGGCTCCCCAATTCAGACAGTTTACAGGATCTGGGTTATGAGTGGAGAGGGCTTGGCCAAATCTTACACCCATAAGCAGGCATGGAATTTTGAGCAATTGCAGGTAGACAGATACCAGAAATACCTAGGACCAAATCTTAGGTGACCGAAGTTGGATTGCTATGATTTTCTTATTGTACCTTGTAATTCCATGTTTCTGGCCTGAATTTCCAAGATTCTTGAGACTTGTGGAGCAGTACTTGATCTGGGGGCCTTCCAGTGTAATGCAGGATCAGTGTTGGGGTACAAGTGCACCCTTTTTTTTAATACTGGTAACTACTGCATTTATGGGTCTAAAGGGCCCAAAAGCATTTTGGGAATCTATGGAGCAGCGATAAGTGGGAAGGAGGGTTCGGGACAGGTGGGCAGGGTGTAGGCAGGTGAGGGAAAGGCTTGGAGCAAGCTGGCAGGATGGTGGCAGTAGGGTCAGGATGGCAGGCAGCTGGTTGAGGGGGTACAGTGCAGTAGATTGGTAGGTGAATGGGTAACGTGGGTCAGATGGTGGGGAATGGTTCTGTCCGGTGGGTTGATGGTCGAACTTAGGTTTGAATTGAAGGTTGAGGGTGGTGATGTTAATTGTATAGTTATCTTGGGGTTAGACATGGTGTTTATCTTTCCAACTTCCTTGAGTCATTTTGCAGGTGAGTGTGTTGAACACCTCAAGTCTGTGACTCACATTCATTGTTGCAATCTGTTTCAGTGGATTCCAGATGCATCACACTTGTCCAACAAAACTTTACATTTCCCAGCAATTCTGGTGTCAGGACTTCCAAAGGGTCCTGTATCGTATCTTTCATGGTAGCTTGCTGCAAAGTCTATCTTCCAATCAGAAGATCAGGCTGTTCAATCATTTATTTGTCCATGTTAATTATCAGTGCTGGAGGCCACTGGAACTATGACCTATGGATTTCAACCTTTGAGTATTTAAATCCAATGGGAATATGTTGGGGATGTGGAGTTTTGCAAAGGGGAGTGTTCCTTCTGGATGTTTAGCTAGCAGATGAGGAAATTCTTGACTGTTTTCATTGAAATTGAATTTTACACATACAATGCAGTTCTAGAAAAGGGAAGAAAAACTGAAAATTTAGAAAGATTTGGCAACTGGGTACTTACAAAAAATGTACTTGCACTGCTTTCTAATGAAGCATTTTTATTTAAGACAAACTTGTTTTCCTTTTTAACAGAAGTACAACATCATGGCAACCAGAAACAGTGATGATCCATGCAGATCATCTTCATCACACAAAAGGAAAGTCATTGAGGTTGATACAGGTCTGTCTCCATTTAAACTTAATATAGTAACTGGCTAGTATTTAAAAATGAAGTCATTTGAAATTCACGTCATCAGTGTGGGATTATAAGTTAATTACAGGTTAAGACAGTCAACTTTATTTTATCCATTCAAAGAGAACTTGATAAATCATATGTTGTATCTTTTAAGTCGTTTCTTCAATGACTCCAAGGATTTTGCTTCCATACTGGTATCTGTAATTTCTTCTACATGTTGATCACTCCCTGTGTAAAGACAAATGTCTGATATGTGTCCTGAAAGTAACTTTTACCAGTTTAGATGTGCTCCCTTGTCTTATTTCCACTGTATAACATTGTTTAATAGGGATAAATTTTGAGAGAACTTCTCAGCTCTTTGAAAGTCCGTGGGATCTCTTGCATCAACGTGAAAGGGCAGATAGATCTACTACTTTATAACATTTTTTTTTGTTCACTGTGAAAGGGATCCGACAAAGGGCAGAATTTTACAGTATCCCCACCAGTGGATTTATTGGGAGGGGGTGGGGGGATGGTGATGTAAAATTCTCCAGGGGACCTTCCCAGCCCATCTGCCCACCCTTGACCTGCCATCAGTTGTATGTGGAGCAGTGAGTTATACAAAGGCCTGTCCGGCATTGCTTCATTTGAAATCTTTAATGGTCAATAGGGCTGCTTCCCATCCTGCCTTAGTTCTGAGGGATGAGAAATTTAGGGTTGGTATGAGACAAAGCCAGGTAGGTGAACCTCCTTGGGCTTCAGGTGGAAGGAGAGGGTGCAGTGCCTTCCTGAAGGCCCCCTTCCCACATCAGCCAACATCCACTATATCTTTCCATCAAAACCCCCTGGTGTCACCAACCATCCCTGCTACGAACAACCCCAGTCCCCAATGTATGCATGCATGCACAGATGCACTCGCACTTCAGCTGTTACCTGATCCCGGTCTACATGAACTAGTTTCGGGGTTTTGTGTAGTCCTTGTCCTGGCCACTGCCACAGCTGAGCCTGTAGAGCTACTGGCCAGTCAGATTGGCCAGCTATGCTGAAGTGGGAGTTCTGCCCAATTGAGACTCTCTGACCACCAAGATTTAAAAATTTCATACCTTTTAAAAAATATTTTCCTTTTCTATTCTTACCACCAAAATGTATAGTCTCTCACTTTCCCATATTATTTTCCATCTATTACCACCATATTGTCCACTCATTTAACCTGTTTATATCACTTTGAAACCTTTCGTTACAGGTTGCATTTTCATCTAGCTATGTATCATCAGCAAACTTGGATAAGTTGCTTTTGTCAAAGTTATCAAAAAAGATTCTAAATGACTGCCAACTTGAAAATTCCTGATTTATTGCTATTTTCTGATTTCTATTTATTTTAATCAGTGCTTCAGGCATGCTAATATGACCACAAATGTCTTATTTTGCATATAACATTTTATCGGATACCTTAGTGAATTTCTTATGGAAAGCCTAGTATACTACATTTACCAGCTCCTTCAGAAACCTCTAATAAATTCGTGAAACACAGTTTTCTTTTCCTAAAACCATGTTGACTCCAGTTGTACTATGATTTTCTGAACTACATTAAGACTTCCTGAATAATGGATTCCAGGATGTCCCAATGACTGACTGATGTCAGGTTAGCTGGCCAGTTGTTCCTTGTTTCTTTTCTTCCTGTTTTTTTGAACTGCAGTGTAACACTTCCTAACTTGTAATTTTGAGGATCTAGAGTATCATGACTCGGGTATCCACTGTCAACTCAGCTAC
The DNA here is from genome assembly GCF_021869965.1 of Rhincodon typus. Taxonomy (NCBI): domain Eukaryota; kingdom Metazoa; phylum Chordata; class Chondrichthyes; order Orectolobiformes; family Rhincodontidae; genus Rhincodon; species Rhincodon typus. The sequence continues at coordinate 21,939,335 of NC_063349.1, read as the reverse complement.
GTCTTCCAGAGCCTGTATTGTTAAGCTGAAAGCGCCTAATAGGTTCTTTAAGGACTGATCAAAATCAATACAAGAAGACGTGTGTTTAGATATGAAGCAAATTTATGAGCTTAACTTACTTTTTCTATATGTATTAAATATCATGCAAATTAATGAATGAATCTATTAGTTTAAACTACTTTGGACATATTCAGTAAGTGAGTTTCATTGCCTACTGCCTGTTGGGGACTCCTGGGTGTTGGCTGGCACTTGGAGCTGTATTTCAGATTTCTTGACTGCGGTCTCTCAAACCTGGTCTGATGGGGAATGTCCCAGTCTCACGAGCTCCAGTCCAATGGGGAATGTCCCACTCGTGGGACAAAGTTGCTGATATTAATATTATTCTGGTTATGTGCTGGATCACCACTTTGTACTATTTTCAGTACTTTTCCAGACATTCCATTGTGCAAAAAACATCTCCAGGTGGCTCCCTGTTAAGTGTACAAGGAAGTGGTTCCCACAGACAATCAAGGTCATGCAGCCTGCCCCCAGTCAAAACAGGCAGTTTTTGCATCAGGCCTGTTTTCGTGCACTGTTCCACTTCAATTGCTTATTATCACGTCAATTAACCATTTACCATTAACGATTATCAATCTGATTTGGAGATAATATTTTTGAGTCTAATACTACAGAACTGAAATTGTAGGCTGTCAGGTCCTGAGAATTAGTCAGCTTTTATTCCCTTGAAGTTCTCTATTTCTTTTTCTCTGCTCATGTTAATTACTTTAACTTCATTTATTAGGCCTGATATATCTTATAGTCCAACACATCCCAAAGTTTTGGGTTACTAAATTTCCAAACTTTGTTAGCTACTTCTTTCTCTCTGAGGAGAAGTTTCTGCTCTGTTATAATAAAAATGGTCAGTTTTTGCCTTGTTGAAATTGTAATACTTTTATGAGTAAAGCAGAAACGTTCAGTTTATTCTGGCAGTGCACTTGACAATTCTTTTCAGCAGATTTTCAGAATATTTTGGGAGGTTATAGGCAATACTGACATTAACTGCCTATCTCTCTGGTTGTTCTGAGACTTCAAAGTCTTCTGAATAAAAACCAAAAAACTGCGGATGCTGTAAATCAGGAACAAAAGCAAAGTTGCTGGAAAAGCTCAGCAGGTCTGGCAGCATCTGTGGAGGAGAAAACAGAGTTAACGTTTTGGGTCCGGTGACCCTTCCTCAGGTTCTGAGGAAGGGTCACCAGACCCGAAACCTCTGTTTTCTCCTCCACAGATGCTGCCAGACCTGCTGAGCTTTTCCAGCAACTTTGTTTTTGTTCAAAGTCTTCTGGCCGTTCTATCCTCGATTTTCTTCTGTAGGATTGCTTACATAGAAAATGGCTGAAGTATCTTTAACATATGGAATTTCACTTTTTTTTTACAGTTTAAAAACATGACGTGGAAACATTCTTTGGACATTAAGAAAATAAATCTTCCTCTTTTCTTCGCTTCTTTTGAAAGGTTCTCTCCATCAAGTATCCTGTTATAATAACAGTAGTGGAAAGTCCAGGCCATAGACTATTACACAATTTGTGCAGACTCAGTCAGTGACTTTCTGTCTGGCTTGAGGTGGTAAAGTATGTTGTTGAAACTCAAATTTATGGCTCGCTGATTGAAAGATAATTTAGTGTTTCATATTTTTGCATATCTCTTCTTCTAACAAACCATCTTTGTGTGAATCCAAAGATCATTTCATCAGTTTTACTTATCGGATTGTGCAGGTTTGCCGTTTATTTGCATGGGAAATAAGACATTGCTTCTGGAGCAAAGCACTTTTATACAATTTTTCATTCCTTCATAATGTGAATACAAGTCACATGTAAAATGCTTCCAGCTATATGTTGGGAAACTGAGCATTATAGATAATAGAGGAGAAAATTGATCAAATGGGGCTATCACAACAGGGTATGTGGCATCTGGAGTTGCACCGACCATTTATGATAACAATATGTCATTTTTGGTTCTTCCCAACTCCTACCTCATCACGCTTTGGCATGATGATCAAGTTACAGATGCTATGACCATGAATTTCTTTTGCACATCACCCATCCTTCCTCAGCCAACCTTCTCCTGGGTTTTATTGTTTTTCCAATTTGTACAAACGACCAACCAGTCAGCAGTAGCATGCTCAAGAGGAACATGAAGAGCCTCCATACCAGTGATAAACAAGCACCATCACTCGTTTTGATACTCGCAGTCTCTAGTTCACAATGCGTACAACTTAGAGGTTAATATGGAGTTGGGATCTGCACGTGGTAATCACTGGGCATGAACAGATTGCAGCCAGGCCAGGAGCTAAGACATTAAAGACATAATGCTGGTTGCAAGATTGATACAAAATTGCTGAGTGACAGGAAACAGTATAGTGAACAGCTGTTTTTCAGACTGGAAGAAGGTTTATGGTGGAAATCCCCAGGGATCAATATTAGGAGTATTGTTCTTCCTGATATATATATGACCTAGATCTTGATGCAGAGGACACAATTTCAAAATTTGTAGATGATACAAAACTTGGAAGCATTGTGAATAGTGAGAGTGATAGAACTTCAAAAAGCATAGAGACTATGGTAGATGGGTGTACCAGTGGCAGAAGACATTGAATACAGAGACATATGAAGTGATTCATTTTAGTAAGAGGATTGTGCAGACAATAGAAAATAAAGAATACAATTCTAAAGGGAATGCAGAAGCAAAAGGATCTGGTTATTTATTTGCATAAATCATTAAAGATGGCAGGCCAGGTTGAGATTGCATTGAATAAAGCACACAGTATCCTGGGCTGCTTCAGTAGTGGCGTAGAATATAAAAGCAAGGAAGCTGTTTTAAACTTCTACAAAACATCGATTCTGGTAAAATGGAGTATTGAACGCAGTTGTAGGCACCATAGTTTGGGAAAGAAGTGAAAGTATTAGCAAGGGGACAGAAAAGGTTCAAAGAATGATTTTAACATTGAAGAATTTCAGTTAAGTTGGTAGTTTGGAGAACTGTTTCCCTTGGAGTTGAGAAGACTTGGTAGAGGCATTTAAATGCACAATGGGTCTGGACAGATTAAACAGGGAGAATTTTTTTTTCCCCATTTGTGGTCAGATTGAAAACCAGAGGATACAGATTTAAGCTGACAGGCAACAGAAGTAATGATAATATGAAGAAAATACTTTTCATGTTGTAAGTGATTAGGATCTGTAATGAGCTCCTATGTTTGTGATGGAGGTAGGGTTAATCGAGATTTTCAAAATGGAATCGGTTCATTTTCTGAAGATATGATTTGCAAGTCTTGGGGGAGAGGCAGACGAATAGCACTAGCTGAATTGCTTTTTCAAATGGCCAGCATAGACTTGACTGATCAAATAACCTCCTTTCATGCTGTCGTCATTCTCTGACTCTATTCTACTTAATACTCAGCAGGTCAGAGAACATCTGAGAAAAGCAGTAATGTTTCAGGTTGATGACCTTTCATCAAAACCACGATCTAGTCAACTGTGCTTTTTCTTTCAAGAGATGCTGCCTGATCCGCTGAGTGCTTCCAATATTTTCTGTTTTTATTTCAGACTTGCAACGTTTGCATTATTTTGTTTTGTATCATGGAATGAAATGGTCTTGTCCTTGTCTCATGGGCAGCGTGCACAGGTGATGAAACTTTGGGCATGCAGGAAGGAAATGACTGGGAGTGCCTTTCTTGCCTCTAGAGTCTTGATGCCTGTTTGAAACTTCTGGCAATGAGACATTCTTCCAATGACTGTTTTGTTTAGTTTTTAAATGGTTGTTTGTGTCACTGGCAGAGGCAGCATTTGTTACACATCAGTCATTGCCCTTGAATTAAGTGACTTGCTAGTTCAATTCAGTGACAAGTTAAGAGTCAAGCTCAAAACTGTCAGTGTAGAGTCATATCTGGCCATATCTGGTAAGAATGGTAGATTTCCTCCCCAAAAGGATTTTAGTGAACAAAATGCCTTTTTGCAATAAATGTGATGGTCTCAGTCATGGTGACTGTGAAGGTAGTATTCAATTATAGTTTTATTAGGTGCATCTAGTATAATTTGAATTCAGTGGTGGGACTTGACCCATGTCCCAGAGCATTAGCCGAAGCAGCTAGACCTTTAGTTCGGTTAGACCACCATTCTGTCATTGCCTTTTACAGTCTGAAAAGGGAACAATTTGACAGGATCCAGCAATTCCTGTTTTTTTAACAGGACTGAGGTTCAGAAGGGAAAGTGCTCACAGGAGATTGTTGGTTCTTTTGGGGACTACCTTCCCTGCACATTTTCCCCTCTGACTCTGGCCTCCTGGGCTGCTGCAGAGAGGCTGTCTACATTCAGCTAGTAGCCTGTCCACGTGACTCAAGGCTGCTCTCCCATAGTAAAGTGATGGTGACTCTAAAACATTTGTACATGTTATGTATGTCATTAGGTGTGTGCTGCCCCTTTAAGAGAGTGGGTCAGATGGCTTGGAGTCAGGAGCTAGGGGAGGCAGTCTAAGAATCAACTGTGGAGCTGAGAGACCTATAATAAAGTGTTCTCCATTCAAGTTTACTCTCTGTCTACCTCGTTCTATTTATGGTTCTAATGAACCACAAATCTAAGAACTGGTGATGAGTGTAGGATCCGGCGCACAGACTGTGTGAATGCCATTTTTTGTTTTGTTGGGAGGAAGGATGTTGCCTGTCTTCGAAAACGGTGAGGGATTATGGAGGTAACTTCGAGGGAAGTGGTTGTGAGAGGACTCGGTCAATGGTCAATGCCAAGGAAGAATGATATGCACAAGGGAACGGGCTAAGACTGGCGGTCATGAGGAGACTCTGGCTACAGCCAATGGCTGAAAAGGGAAGTATTCACCTAGGACCCTACCAAAATCATGGTGAAGAGTGGTTGTGAGGGGATTTGGGCGATGCTGGGGAAGAATGCTATGCTAACACAGTCAGTTGGGGAGCAGCAAATGCAGAGAAAATTGACCGAGAAGATTTGGGCTTTGAATGTCTTCTAGACTCTAGTGATGGGAAATCAAAATGGTGGGCCAGTTTGGACCGGTGGGAAGTTATTTTGCACCAAAGCCTCTGATGATCATGGAATGTTTTTGTTTTTACAAACATGTACAGCACAAAGGAGAGTCCATCGCCCAACTAGTAGCTGCCTTAAAGAGGTTAGCAGAATATTGCGAATTTGGAGGGTTTCTCCAAGAAGCCTTGTGGCACCATTTGATTTGTGGTGCCTGACATGAAATCATCCAACAGAAGCTACTAATAAGGAAAGGCCTGGATTTCAGGAAGCTTACAAAATTGTTACCTTGATGGAGGTGGCTAGCACTGGGGCAACCCCGTTGGTTGATAACGTCTGGGTGCGTCAAGTAGTGGGAAGTCAGCAAAAGTGCAGTACCAACCATTGAATGATGTTGATGTGGCAAGAGTGGCCGTGAGGAGTCAACGTGTTGGACTCTAAGTTCAGTGCTGCAGGTGTAAGTGAATGAGCATATTGCTCGACACTGCCAGTACAACTCAAACAAGAGAAGGGCTGTTTAAAGGAGATAATTCAGAGAACGAGGCATATGGTGCATGCCACCAACCAGGGAGTAGACCAGCAGTCAGCTGGGTCTGCAGGAGAAGCAGAAGCTCAGAGTCAGCAGAGTTTCAGTTAAACATCCTGTCGGTATGGGGTGAAACTGACTATTTCTTCCCAAAATAGGAGACAGTACAGATAGAAATGGATACTGGTGCAGTCGTGTCTCTGATTCTCAAATCAATACATAGAGAAAAGTTAAAGACATTGCCAGTGAAGCCTGCTGAGATTACACTATGGACATACATGGAACAAGTGGTGCCACTGAATAGCTATGTACTGGTGAAAGTACAGCTAAAGGACCAGTATACCAAACTGCCTCTGGTGACAGAAATTAAAATTAAATTGGAGCGTGGTTAATAAGCTGGTGGACTCGAAAACAAGTTTGCAAGAGATTTTGGGCAAGTGTAAAGATGTGTTCAATGGAATCCTGGGGAAAATGAAAGGAGTAGAAATTAAACTTCTGTTGGAGGGGGAGGCCCGCCCAAGGAATCTGATGGTGTGTCCAGTATCATTTGCCATCCAGTCTAAAGTGAAGGTGGAACTGGAACAGCTGGTGAACCTGGGAGTATTGGAACCAGTAACCACGAGTGAATGGGCCAGTCCAGTCGTTACAGTCTTAAAAAAGATGGTGTGGTGAGGATTTGTGGAGACTTTAAGGTCACAGTCAACCCAGCCCTGAGTGCGGATCAATATCCACCTCCACTCATCGAAGACATGTTCAGTAGACTGGCTAGGGGAAAGAAATTCTCAAAAATGGATCTGTCACAAGCCAACTTGCAGATGGGGGTCACAAAGGAATCTCAGCCGCCTACAAGTAAAAAGGGAGAAATGCGAGTTTTGTAAAGACCCCATAGAGTACTTTCACCCTCTGCTTGAAAAAGTTGCCCCTTAGGTCCCTTTTATATCTTTCCCCCTCACCTTATCCGAAGAGATAGGAGAGGTGCTAAATGAATATTTTTCGTCAGTATTCACACAGGAAAAAGACAATGTAGTCGAGGAGAATACTGAGATACAGGCTATTAGACTAGACGGGATTGAGGTTCATAAGGAGGAGGTGTTAGCAATTCTGGAAGGTGTGAAAATAGATAAGTCCCCTGGGCCGGATGGGATTTATCCTAGGATTCTCTGGGAAGCTAGAGAGGAGATTACAGAGCCTTTGGCTTTGATCTTTATGTCGTCATTGTCTTCAGGAATAGTGCCAGAAGACTGGAGACTAGCAAATGTTGTCCCCTTGTTCAAGAAGGGGAGTAGAGATAACCCTGGTAATTATAGACCAGTGAGCCTTACTTCGGTTGTGGGTAAAGTGTTGGAAAGGATTATAAGAGATAGGATTTATAATCATCTAGAAAGGAATAATTTGATTAGGGATAGTCAACACGGTTTTGTGAAGGGTAGGTCGTGCCTCACAAACCTTATTGAGTTCTTTGAGAAGGTGACCAAACAGGTGGATGAGGGTAAAGCGGTTGATGTGGTGTATTTGGATTTCAGTAAAGCGTTTGATAAGGTTCCCCATGGTAGGCTATTGCAGAAAATACGGAGGCATGGGATTGAGGGTGATTTAACGGTTTGGATCAGAAATTGGCTAGCTGTAAGAAGACAGAGGGTGGTGGTTGATGGGAAATGTTCATCCTGGAGTTCAGTTACTAGTGGTGTACCTCAAGGATCTGTTTTGGGGCCACTGCTGTTTGTCATTTTTATAAATGACCTGGATGAGGGCATAGAAGGATGGGTTAGTAAATTTGCGGATGACACCAAAGTTGGTGGAGTTGTGGATAGTGCGGAAGGATGTTGCAGGTTACAGAGGGACATAGATAAGCTGCAGAGCTAGGCTGAGAGGTGGCAAACGGAGTTTAATGCGGAAAAGTGTGAGGTGATTCACTTTGGAAGGAGTAACAGGAATACAGAGTACTGGGCTAATGGTAAGATTCTTGGTAGTGTGGATGAGCAGAAAGATCTCGGTGTCCATGTGCATAGATCACTGAAAGTTGCCACCCAGGTTGATAGCGTTGTTAAGAAGGCGTACAGTATGTTAGGTTTTATTGGTAGAGGGATTGAGTTTCGGAGCCATGAGGTCATGTTGCAGCTGTACAAAACTCTGGTGCGGCCGCACTTGGAGTATTGCGTACAGGTCTGGTCACCGCATTATAGGAAGGATGTGGAAGCATTGGAAAGGGTGCAGAGGAGATTTACCAGGATGTTGCCTGGTATGGAGGGAAGGTCTTATGAGGGAAGGCTGAGGGTCTTGAGGCTGTTTTCGTTAGAGAGAAGAAGGTTAAGAGGTGACTTGATAGAGACATACAAGATGATCAGAGGATTAGATAGGGTGGACAGTGGGAGCCTTTTTCCTCGGATGGTGATGGCTAGCACGAGGGGACATAGCTTTAAATTGAGGGGTGATAGATATAGGACAGATGTCAGAGGTAGGTTCTTTACTCAGAAAGTAGTAAGGGCGTGGACTGCCCTGCCTGCAAAAATAGTAGACTCGCCCACTTTAAGGGCATTTAAATGGTCATTGGATAAACATATGGATGATAATGGAATAGTTTAGGTTAGATGGGCTTCAGATTGGTTTCACAGGTCGGCGCAACATCGAGGGCCGAAGGGCCTGTACTGCGCTGTTATGTTCTATGTTCTATGTTCTCTAGTTTTGGACTCCCCCATTCCGGGGAAACAACCTTGCCTATTTATCCCATCCATGTCCCTCATGGTTTTATAAACCTCTATAAGCCTCTAGAGGTTTATAACCTCTATAAACCTCAGTCTCCATGTAATTAATGGTGAGGGACTCCACAAGGTCCCCAAGAAGATGGATGCTATGATGAGGGTCCCTAAACCAGTGAATGTATCTCAACTGAGTTTGTTCTTGGGACTTGTCAGTTGCAATGGCAAGTTCAAGTCTGTTCTGGCACCTGTGATAAAACCCCAGCATTGGTGTTGGGAAATGGATCCAGTAATGTGAGGAGGCTTACCAAGAGGTGAAGGAAGCCCTGAAAAGGTCAGCAGTGTTGACTCATTTTACCCAAAGTTCCCACTGCGGTCAGCGTGTAATGCCTTGCCTTATGATCCCTGTACTGTTACACATCTTACCGAATGGTGAGGAAAGACCTGTTGCATTCACATCAAGGTCACTAATGAAGATGGAGGAGAAGTATGCCCAAGTGGAAAAAGAAGGATTGGGCATTATGTTTGGTGTTAAGCAATTCATCCATTTCCTTTATGGCAGGCACTTTGTGCTGCTGACAGACCATAGGCCACTAATCTCCATTTTTGGTCTGTATTTAGGAATACCATTAATGGCAGCAGCACCCTGCAGAGATGGGCACTGTCAGCCTACTTGTATAAAATCAGCTACACCACAGCCCGCCACTGGGATATGCTTTGACACTGGGTCAACATAGTTTCCTGCTATTGTATCAGCAGGTCTGCCTCCAGGCACGCCACCTCAAGGCTGGTAAAATTCTGCCCAGTGATTCAGGTGGATGACCTTTTGTTTTATAAAGAGCAGTGTTTACTGTAATATGCAATGATATAATCTGTTTTAGATAGGGAATTAGCACATGTAATCCTTGGACTTGCAAAACCTGCCTGGTGCCAGGATTTGTTTAACATTTGTTTTTATTCTATTTGCATTGACTGGTGCACTAACTTTTAAACAAAACCAAATGTCTGGAACATGACGGAAGTTCAAATATTATACTTTGCAAGGCATCTCCTCCATGGTTATGAAGAGAGATTTGAGCAATTAATTTGTCATTTCAAAAGTCATCAAAAATATCAAAGGAAATAATTTATCCATATAATACAAACAGGTAAACCTCATTGTAATGACACCTCTAAATTTTTTTATACTCACAGCATTGTGAGGAAATCTTCTGCAGCACCTGAAGGGAATGTGTGTGGATGGGTTCCATTGTTACACATGCAAATATTACTTGAAGGTCAACTTACTGTGGCCTGTGCATGTGTTTCTATCATCGGTGGCAATGTCAGCAGAAATTGCTTTTACAAACTAAGTCGTTATCTACAATCAAGGCACATGGTTTATAACAAAAACAACCTGTATTTATGTATAACACAGTGTGGAGCTGGAGGAACACAGCAGGCCAGGCAGTATCAGAGGAGCAGGAAAGTTGCCGTTTCGGGTTGGGACCCTTCTTCAGAAATGAGGATGGAGAAGGGAGCTCAGAAATAAATAGAGAGAGGAGGGGTGGGGCTGGAGAAAGTAGGTGGGATGGCCTAAATGTGGATTTTACCAGTTTCAAAATCTCCCCACGCCCGGCCTCATCCCATGACCAACCCTCCCTCTCATCCTGCATCCTTGACCTGACACAACCTGTCCATCTTCTCTCCCACCTATCTGCCCCTCCCACCTCACTGACCAATCCACACCACTCCCTACCTGCACTCACCTGTCACCATCCCACTTACCTTCCCCAGCCCCACCCCTCCTCTCTATTTATTTCTGAGTTCCCTTCCCCCTCCCCATTTCTGAAGAAGGGTCCTGACTCAAAACGTCAACTTTCCTGCTCCTCTGATACTGCCTGGCCTGCTGTGGTCCTCCAGCTCCACATTGTGTTATCTCTGACTCCAGCGTCTGCAGTTCTTACTATCTTGGTATTTATGTATGATATTTAATGTAAAACGATGTCCCAATGCATTTCAAAGCAGGTTTTGACACTGAACCATATAAGAAGACATTAGAGCTGAGGACCAAAAGCTTGATCAGAAATTGTGTTTAAAAAGTTGTCTTAAAGATCTAAAAAGACGTAGGAGAGCAGAGAAGTTTATGTATGAATTCCAGAATTTAGGACCTGGGCAGGTGAAGGTATGGTTGCCATTGGTGGGCTAAGAAAGTCAGGAATGTTCAATAGGCCAGATCTCGAGGAAAAGTCATTGCAGGACCCTCAGATGGACCACAAAGAGAAGCCATTGCATGTGATTAAATACGTAAGAATGGAACCAAATGAGTTCATGGCCAGACAATAGTGGAGATCCATTGAAAGAAAATGGTGTGGTCACCTGTGAGAATGACCAGAAACAAGTTAAGAAAAACAAAAATGGATAGTTTGCCTTTATTACAGTCTCTTAGGATGTCATTTGATATGAATCATTTTGGCTGAAACCTGATTGGAGGACTTCAACTATGGACTGATGGGAAAGATCGACAAACTTTTGAGTGGCATCAACATGTTTGAAGATATTGGTGAAGAAAAGGAGCTTGGCGACTACCTGCTTCAAGAAGACCACCATTATCCCAGTACCAAAGAAAGCACATGCAAGGTGTTCTAATGACTACCACCCAATGGCTCTCTATAATCATTAAGTGCTTTGAGAGGCTGGTCATGACTTGCATCAACTTGAGCATCCCAGCCTGCATTGATCCCCTGCAATTTGCCTACTGACGTAACAGGTCCACAGCAGACGCCATTTCCCTAGCCCTGCACTCATCCTTGGAACATCTGGATAACAAGGACGCCTACGTCAGATTCCAACTCACTGACTCCAGCTTCACCTTCCACAACATAATCTCCAGACTGATCTCAAAACTCTGAGACCTAGATCACGGCTCTACTGTCTGCAACTGGATCCTCAGCTTCCTGACCAACAGACCGTAATCAGTGAACATAGACAACTGCACATCCTCCATGATAATCTTCAACACATCCCCAAGGATGTGTTCTCAGCCCCCACTGTAATCCCTGTACCCCCATGACTGTGTAGCCAAATTCCAAATGAACGCCATCTACAATTTGCTGACAACACCACCGTGGTAGGATGGATATCGAACAGCAATGAGTCAGAATACAGAAAGGAGATAGAGGGTTTGGTGGCGTGGTGCAATGATAGCAACCTCTGTCTCAATGTCAGCAAAATAAAAGAACTGATCATTGACTTCAGGAAGAAGGGACGAGAATACGCCCCCAACTGCATCAACCGAGCGCTTTTGAGAGGTTTGAGAGCGTCAAGTTCCTAGGAGTGACAATAACCGACAGTCACTGGAACATAGGCACAGGTTTTCCAATGGTCTGACAGCCATTAATCCAAAGTAGAGTTGCACATAAGCACTCTGCAGAATCTCCATTGGAACACACTCCAAAGGAATTGCTTGGGAAATTGAATTTTTCCCTGCATGAATCCTCTACTTCTGGAGCCCTCCAAAAGTCTCCCTTTTAAATTTGAGACTTTGAAGGTTTCTCATGAAATTGAGCAAAATAGTTACTCAGGAAATGGTAGACTATTTAATATATAGTCTAACTCCTGGGTAACTGTTCAACAGGCCCCATACTTAGCTCACTCACCCAACTGTACCTCTCCCAAATGCTTACACTCTTGACACCTAGAGCTGACCTGACCTCCCTGATCCTGACCCAACCCCCTCTCCAACATCAAACCCAGCTGGATCTTAGCCGACCTTCATAGACCCAATATGACATGATCTCTTGATCCTGACTCAGGCCCTGCTGCTGGACCCAACCTAACAACAGATTCCAGGATGTAAACCTAACAACAATGAAGAAACAGTGATATATTTTCCAAATCAAGGTGGTGAGTGGCTTGGAGGGGAACTTGCAGGTCATTGTGTTCCCATGTATCTGCTTCCCTTGTCCTATTAGATGGTAGTGGTCTTAGATTTGGAAGGTGCTGCCTAAGGGCCCTTATTGAATTTCTGTAGTGTATCTTGTAGATGGTACATGGTTGTAGATGTGGTACCAGCTAAGCGGCCTATTGTGCCCTGAATGATGTCAAGATTCTTGAGCATTGTTACAGCTGCACTCCTCCCCCACCTGGGAAGTATTCCATCACACTGCTGACTTGTGCCTGGTAGATGGTGGACAAGCTTTGGGGAGTCAGGAGGTGAATTATGCAGTGCAGGATTCCTAGCTTCTGACCTGCTTTTGTAGCCACAGTGTTTTTATGGCTAGTCAGATCAGTTTCTGGTCAATGGTAATCGCTAGGATGTTAATAGTAGTGGTAATGCCACTGAATGTCAAGGAGTGATGGTTAGATTCTGTCCTGTTGGTCATGATCATTGCCTGACATTTGTATGCCACAAATATTACTTGTGAGTTTTCAGCCTAAGTCTGGAATTGTCCAGGTCCTGCTGCATTTGGACATGGATTGCTTCACTGTTCGATGAGTCATAAATGGTGCTGAGCATTGTGCAATTATTGGTGAACATCCCTACTTCTGACCTTATGATGGAGGCAAGGCTTTGATAAGCAGCTGAAGATGGTTAGTCTTTGGACACTACCCTGAAGAACTCCTGTAGCATTATCGTGGAGCTAAGATGACTGTCCTCCAACAACCACAACTATCTTCCTTTGTGCCAAGTATGACTCTAACCACTGGAGAGTTTGCCCCTTGATACCCATTGACTCTAGTTTTGCTAGGTCACATGCAGCTTTGATGTCAAGGGCAGTGTCTCGCCTCACTTCTTGAATCCAGCTCTCTTGTCAATGTTTGAACTAAGGCTGTAATGAGGTAAGGAGCTGTGGCCTGGGTGGAACCCAAACTGGGCATCAGTGAGCAAGTTATGGCTGAGCAAGTATAGCTTGATAGCTGATGACTGTGACTTTGCTGATGACATCTACCATCTACCATCTCTTTTACTGGTGATTAACAGTAGACTGATGGCAAGACAACTTGCTGGGTTGGATTAATCCTGCTTTTTGTGTAGTGTTTTTCCACATTGCCAGGCAGATGCCAATATCATAGCTGTACTGGAACAGCTTGGCTAGGAGTGAGGCAGGTTTTGGTGCACATGTCTTCAGTACTATTGCTGGAATGTTGTCAGGACCCATAGTCTTTGCTGTACTCTCCTGCATTCTTCATCGAGCCAGGGTTGATCCCCTGCCTTGATAGCTATGTTAGAATGGCACATGGCAGACATGAGGTTGTAGATTGTGTTGGAGTACGATTCTGCTGCTTATAGCCCACAGCACCTCATGGCTGCCTAGTCTTGAGTGGTTAGATCTGTTTGAAGTCTATCCCATTTTAGCATGGTGATAGTGACGCACAATGTGATATGACGTAAAGGTGAGATTTCATCTCCACAAGGACTGTGTGGTGGCCATGATTACAGATATGGTCATGAACTTACATTTTGATCTCTTGGAATCTAGCAATTTATGATAATTTTTAAAAAATAAAACAATCCCTTAACTGTGTCTATCAGTGAGAGAGTAGGGGTTAATGATCAAAGAAGATTGGATTTAGATCATAACTACCAGGCGATCTAACTAATGTTTATCTATGTTCTTCTGAAGTTACATTATTAATAATAAACTGTTAACTTTTGTTTAAATTATAAACTTGGTCCAAGATCGGTTATTTGTAAATTCTGTTTAGGAACAACTGAGCAACTTTGAGGGTCAGCAGGTATTTTAATTTCATTACATTGCATATCTAGTCTGATTTAGTTAGGCTTGTTGTCTCTGTGTCAGAACATGCATCAGCTGAGGTGGGAGGTGGTGTGATACGTAGTCAGCATCAGGACATTTTCTTGCCCAATTTGACCTGATGCAATGAGAATTCATGGGTCCACAATCAATGTTGAGGGCAGCTTTCTGGTGCATATATGAATGCCACGAGGTCCTTCTGGTATCATTCTTTCTGAGACTTGCTAGCGATTGTTACTGAGTGGCTTTTTCAGAGGACAGTTAAGAGTCAATATGTTCAGACGAGTTAAGGATGGCAGTTTCCTTCCCTAAAGGTCATTAGTGAACCAGATAGGATTTTCCTGATAATCGCTTCAATAAATCCCAGATTTATATTGAATTCAAATTTCATCATCTGCCTGGGATTTGAATCCGAGTCCCCAAAACATTATCTGGATCTCCGAATTCTTATTGTAGTGATAACGCCACTACATAACTTTTAAATAGGGGCACAGAGTAGAAGAACAAAAAGGTTTTGCTGAACATATACCTTGCATTTATTAGACCTTGGCTGGAGTATTGTGTACAATTCTGGTTGCCACACTACAGGATGAAGAGAATAACAGAAATGATTCCAGGGAATCAGAGAAACCTCAATTATGAAGATGGATTGGAGGAGTTGGGCCTATTCTCCTTGGGCGTCTGACTAAGAGGACATCTGATAAAAGTTTTCAAAATCCTGAGAAGTCTGGGTAGAGTAGATAGGGAGAACCCATTCCTGTTGACAAAAGGGCACATATCTTAAAGTGATTTGCAAACATAGCAAATGTGATCTAAGTAAAAGATCCTTCTCACAATGAGTGGTTACGTCTGAAATGCACTTCCTCAAAATATAGCAGAAGTAAAGTCAGTTAAGTGTTTCTGAGGGCATTGGATGATTGCTCATTTTCAAATAATGTTGTACTGGGAAATGCAGGTGACTGGCACTAAGTCATAATGCTTGTTTGACAGTCTGTACAGGCATGATGGGTTGAATGGACTCCTGTGCTATGAAAAATCTGCAATTCCATGATTGAATAGCAGTCCCATTGGCTATTGTTGGAAGGACCATCACCCAAAGTGCAGCATTCAGCACAAACATCGGTGATGAGAGGCAGTAGTTTGCAAGGTGCTTCTTGCGGGGGAGTCATTTGTTGGGGAGTGAGGAGCAAGGGTAGGTGCATAGTTCTTGTTATCTCCCCTTTGCTGATATCGGATCCCCCAATTAGACACAGAGTGCCTTTGAACGAGGGATCCCCCTCAGAGCTGGTAAACAGCCCCATATGGGTTAGTTTCCCTAACTGCTCACTTAAGAGCCTCACTTGGCAGGGGAATTGTCAGGTTTTCCAAAGACTTTTCTGCCATGAACTGGATCAAGTTGGAGGTGGGGAAACGAGAAGGGTCTCCACCCCCTGCCCTCTTAGCTGATTAAGTACATCTCGATCCCAGCTGGTCACTAAGCTCAGATAAGAAAAATGGCAGTTGGCCTTATAATTGGGGCTGTACTGCTTTTCATTAAACATAAAGTGTATGCTCTTTTGACTTTGCGTCTGTTATCGTTGCTGTTGCCTGGAGGGATAAGGTTTGTTATGCAAATTCCAGTTGGCCTTGTTCTGTTTATATTCCACTGAGCAATTCAACATTGTCTCTTGTGTGACTGAGACAGGTTACAATAAATCCTAGAACCCCTACAGTGTGGAAATAGGCCATTTGTCTCATCGAGTCCACACTGACCTCCGAAGAACATCCCATTCACACCGTACCACCTGCTCTATTCCTGTGACCAGTGGTGTGCCACAAGGATTGATGCTGAGTCCACTGCTTTTTGTCATTTTAAATGACTTGGATGTAAACTCAGGAGGTATGGTTAGTAAGTTTGCAGATGACACCAAAATTGGAGGCATAGTGGACAGCGAAGAAGGTGCCTCAGAGTACAGTGGGACCTTGATCATATGGGCCAGTGGACCAAGGAATGGCAGATGAAGTATAATTTAGATAAAAGTGAGGTGCTGCATTTTGGAAAGGCAAATCAGAGCAGGACTCATACTCTTAATGGTAAGGTATTGGTGAGTGTTGCTGGAGTGCGGGTTCATAGTTCCATAAAAGTTGACTCACAGATAGGATAGTGAAGAGGTATTTGCCTTTATTGGTCAGTGCATTTGAGTATAGGTGTTGGGAGGTCATGTTGCAGCCGTATAGGACATTGGTTAGGCCACTTTTGGAGTATTGTGTGCATGCCAGTAGGAAGAATATTGTGACACTTGAAAGAGTTCAGAAAAGATTTGCAAGGATATTGCCAGAGTTGGAGGGTTTGAGCTATAGGGAGAGGTTGAATAGGTTGCTGCTATTTTCTCTGGAGCATTGGAGGCTGAGGAATGATCGTATACAGGTTTATAAAAGCATGAGGGGCACAGATAGGGTAAATACAGAAGGTCTTTTCCATGGGTTGTGGGAGTCCAAAACTAGAGGGCATAGGTTAAGGGTGAGACGGGAAAGATTTAAAAGGGACCTGAGGGGCAACTTTTTCAGGCAGAGGGTGGTGCGTGTATGGAATGACCTGCCAGAGGAAGTGGTGGAGGCTGGTACAATTACAACATTTAAAATGCATCTGGATGGGTATATGAATAGGAAGCGTTTACAAGGATGTGGGCTAAATGGGATTAGATTAATTTAGGATATCTGGTCAGCGTGGACTGAAGGATCTGTTTTCGTGCTGTACAGCTCTATAACCCTGAATTTCCACAGACAGTTCACTTAACCTGCACATCTTGGGACTGTAGAAGGAAACCAGAGCACCCAGAGGGAACGCATACAGATACCTGCGGGTGGAATTGAACCCAGGTCCCTAGTGCTGTAAGGCAGAAGTGCTAACCATTAAACCAAGATACTGACCTGGAATGGAAGGGAAACTTTTTATATTTTGGCTGAAACACAAAAGAGTCGTAGCTCACAGCAGCTGAAGTAAAGGTCTGCTAGTCCCTTAGGTCGGATCATTCTCCACATCTCTTGTATTATCCCTTTTGAATGAATGAAAAGTGGCCTATAAAATCTGGTGACTGTCATGGGCTAGTGATTTGGTACAGCCGGTACATACTTGGGTCATGTTGGAGGATTAGCTAGAAGATTTTAGTAGGTTTCATGACTGCTTGTGGCTAGGAGCTTTTTAATCAGGATGCTACAACAGCGATAATGTGATGCAGGTGTGATAAACCAGGTAGTCTTTACTTGCCTGAAATTTCTTTTATGCTTATATGTCATGCGATTGACTGGAAGGAAAGGTGTTGCTGTCAGATTTCCTGAAGGTCAGTTGTATTCCAAATGATTTTGGGGTAATGTTCCTTCTTTGGGAAATGTTGTTCCTGGGGTGAGTGTTAATTAGAGCAAGATGCCTATCCTTCCGATTCAGTGTCTCTACTGGGTTGATGACTTTTAGAGCATATCGAGCTACTGTTGCCAGATATTTGCTTTGAGTGGAAGTTGCTGCTTGTTCTGTGCATTGCACCACTGCATGTCCAGCGTTTGTGCAGAGAAAAAATTAGAGAAGAACTTTGCTAGATTATTAAATTTATGAATTCAGCAAATTGTTGCACCATTTTCACTGCATCTCAGCAGTAGCTCTAATCTCGCTGGTATCTAGATAAGTTCTTATGGTATCATTACATGACCAATGAAATTGACTGTAGGCATCTTGAGTTACAAGATTTATTGTTTGGCTTCAAGTCTGTCTGGTGTGCTCTCTAAGGCAGTCGCACTATGTTCTGCACATGATCTGTGATGGCTTCTTCAATCTTATGTCCGCGTCCATATGCTAGCAGAGTGCCCACAATAGCTTTGACTCCAGGAGAGCACTGACTGTTTACATTTATAATTTTCTGAAGCAGAGGAAGTGGCAAACAGCATGTGCAACGATCTGCATCTCCCAAATCGTGTCCATAATGTAATTTTTAAAAAACTGAAGCTTTCATCCAGTTTCACTTGTCAGGAACCATCTTCCACATCAAGGGGAGTAAAAGTCTTTGCCATGACAATAGGTCTTGGGAGATTTGGTTCAGGTTAGTCTCTTAAGTCACTGAGTGATCTATCACTCTTGTTTAATTTGGAATAATATATACTAATACAATATTATGATCCTGGGCTATACAAATACATTTTTTTACGATCTTCCTTTGGGCCAATACCTTAATTTTATGTTGACAAAGTGGGATCCCAGGTTCTTACTAAGGGAATAAAGACGCGAGATTCCACCTTTTGAACCATAAACTTGATTGTAGTGATGTTCTAATTTTGTACAATCTATAGAATGTATGCAACTTATATTCTAATATCCCAAAAATAACATTTTCCTTCTATTTGTGAGCATTGCAGGCTAGATCAATGTTTATTGCCAGTCCTGAGTTGCTCTTGAGAATGTGAGCTACCTTCTTGAACAGGTGCAGTCCATTTGCTGTGGTAGACCTGGGATGTTGTTGGGGAGGGAATTCCAGAATTTTGACCCAGTGACCATGAAGGAACAATGATACATTTCCAAGTCAGGATGTTGATTGGCTTTAATGGAAACTTGCAGGTGGTATACCCAGATATCTGCTGCCCTTTTCCTCTGAGATGGTGATGGGCAAGTGTTTGGAAGGTGCTGTCTAACAATGTTTGGCAAATTTCTACTGTTTCTACACACTGCTGTTAAGGAATGTGGGTAGTGGAATCACCCTTCTTCTGATAGTCAGAAGCCATTTATCACTTTTAGACCAAATGATGCCAGCCTCTTGGATCATGTGCTGTGATTTGTCTGTATCATCGCCTGACATGGAGTTTACCATTCAGCCCTGGAGCCTCTACTGCTGCCTGGGGAAGAGAAGTTCACACGCTAACAGTTTTCTTAGAGGAAAAGAAATGTCATCTCTGACTTAAATTTTAATGTATTTTAAACTGTGTCCCTGGTCCTAGTCACTTAAGGAAAAGGATCCTCTCAGCACCCACCAAATCAAATTATCATTTGGAATTATAATGACCTGGATTTCATCTTTTAGCAGGGAACAAACAGCACTGGCTTTTCATTGCATGTACAATTTCACCGTCTTTATGTGGGCTTTTACAGTACCAGCTGCAGGGAATCTGGGACCAGTGTGAACAGGCCAAGTGTCAAATTGAAGAATACACCTGGGGAGGCAACAATGAAATGTTTCTAGCCTGGGGTGGTGAGCAAAGAGCTGTGTTAAGATGGCTCTCTGTCATATTCCTGATGCAAGGGAAGTTTCCCAGCAGGAAGCAGGGAGATGGATTGGTTGCTTGCCAAATAATGATGGGTGTGGTGTTTCTTCTACTTGAGGCTCATAAACTTTCTTTTAGATTTTGGAGACACATCAACCTTTGTCATCTCCCACTCTGTGGCTGTCCTACTCTGGGTGTTTTGGTTTGCCAAACAGTGCAATCCGACTCTCAATTACATTATGTATTTGCAGCTATGTCTTAATGTTTTTGGTAACATCCCTCAATCAGATTTTTGGATCTAAGATTTTTACCTGCCTGACAAAAATTGATACTGGACATATGGTAATCCTCTAAAATCTGAACTTGCTTCATTTACCCATTACCTGAATTTACTTGAGCACCAATCATTAGGTCCAATCCAGGCAGTGAGTTCACTAAAAATAACTAATGAGATAACACTAGATGATGACATGGGTTTGGTTGTTCCAGTAACATGCAAACTTTTCAGTGCTTGGTCGTATTGTCTAGGTGTAGAAGATCTTCTTCAGTACATTAAAGGCATGGTGACATATAAAATAGTTACAAGATAGTAGTTGTGCACTGACATACTCACCCATTATTTAACGTTCCCACCTGAATTGATCAGTTTTTGCTTATTTTATTTTCCTCACAGAGCAGGGCAAGGTGAATGAAGCAGAGAATCTCTTTCAGAATACTGTATATTACGAAAATCAGAGTGAGATGGAAGAGAATATAGAAAATGGAATGATTGTGCCTGATTTGCCAGTAACGACAAACCAGACAAGTCCCAGGTATATATATGATTCAATTCTTAAATACAAAACTATTTTAATTTATTATGTTTAGAGATACAGGGCTAGTTCTTAAATACTGTAATTATTAATACCTCAGATCTGTATTCATTCCATTTCCATTAACAACAATCATTTTGTATTTCTAGCTGAGCAATTATAACAACAATTAAAATGGATACAATATGGACATGACAGAATTATTTAATAAATGGCTGTAGAATTACTCTTATGAAGATACAGCACCAATTCTGGTGGAAAAGAACAAATGTAGAAGTAAAGTAAAACAAAGAACTGCAGATGCTGGAAATCTGAAATAAAAGCCAGTGAAACTGAGCAGATCTGGCAGCATCTGTGAAGAAAAGATCAGAGTTAACGTTTTGGATCTGGTGACCCTTCCTCAGAGTTCTGTGGAAGGGTCACCGGACCCAAAACGTTAACTCTGATCTTTACTTCATAGATGCTGCCAGACCTGCTGAGCTTATCCAGCAACTTCTGTTTTTGTTCCTGATTTTCAGCATCTGCAGTTCTTTTGGTTTTTATTGTAAAAGAAGGGGACTGTTTTGAGGACTGTTGTGACACAATGGTAGTGTTGCTCCTTCTAGACCAGGAGGCTCCAGTTCAAATTCCATTTCCTCCAGAGATGTGTAATAGCAGTTCTGAACAAGGTTGCTTGAAAAATAAAAAAAAAGGCTGTTTTGAGATTGGGAGCCACAAAAGCATGGATTTCCTGAACTTCCTGCACTTTTTAACTGCAGGACAACTTTAAACATATTTTTTCTGTAGGTTTTGGGTCCATAGTCAGTCTTATTGACAGGCTAGCTGCTTGTTAGCTGGAGATGCTGTGGCACAAGGCTGAAAGTGAGCTTGGGCGAGAGCAGGTTGTTCTAGTTCAGTGTAGTAGGGATAATGGGGAAGAAGGTGGGCTTTCCTACACGAGAGGTTAGGTGGTTGCTAAGCTTGGTGTGAGGGTGGCAGTAGTGAGGGTGGTGATGGATGAGCAGGTCCAGTTGCAGACTGGAGTACACACACTTTGCTGATTAGTTCCTCAGGACCTGGAAGAACCATTCCTTCTCCTTCTGGCCCACAAGCAGGGCTGTACAGGCACTTATCTTGTGTATTCAGTGCTTCTTGCTCCTTTCACCTGCCAGTTATCCTGAGGACCAGGGAAACAGGCCAACCACGTTTAAGAATAGAATTACTGCAAAAATTAAGGAATGTTGCCTTTTGATATACTTAATGACTAACAGCTCTGCTCCTCAAGTAGGATGATCAGCTATCTCTCAACCCACCTGTTAAAACTGTTTGCAGTTGAGGTTAGTTGGGTTTCTGAGTCAAATTTTTAGCTTCTTAACCTCCTTTAAAACAATGTGTTGTTAGTTAAAGTTGCCCCACAATATCACCATCCTTGTGAATGTTTTAACACGTTTTTAAAAATATTTTGTGATCATCAATTCCAATATTGACTGCACAAGCATCTAAAAGGTATTGACAGTTTTGAACATGACACAAACTTCGGTGCTTTGGATGTAGACTTATAGATAGACAAATGAGGTAGAAATCCTTTCCTTGCCTATGAGTAAGTGTGGAACTTGAGATTGAATGAGGAGGAATTTAAGTGTGTACAGGAAATTTTTCTGATTCAATATGTGGATGTACCTACTTGAGAAGGTCAGATTTTGCACCTACTCTGGGGAAATAGGGCAGGGCAGGTGACTGAGGTGTTTCCATGCTGTATTACTCTGATTCTGATTCAGTGGGGAGCACTTTGGGGCCAGTGACCTTAATTCTATAAGTTTTAAATTAGTGATGGAAAAGGATAGACTGGATCTCAAAGTTAAAGTTCTGAATTGGAGGAAGGCCAATTTTGATGATATTAGGCAAGAGGTTTCAGAAGTTGATTGGGGGTAGATGTTCACAGGTAAAGGGACAGCTGGAAAATGGGAAGCCTTCAAAGATGAGGACGCGAGTCCAGAGACAGTATGTTCCTGTTAGAGTGAAGAGCAATGCTGGCAGATGTAGGGAATGCTGGATGACTAGAGAAATTGAGATTTTGGTCAAGAATAAGAAGGAAGCATATGTCAGGTATAGACAGCAGAAATCGAGTGAATCCCTAGAAAAAATATAAAGGCAGTAGGAGTATAATTGATGGAAATCAGGAGAGCAAAAAGGTGACATGAGACAGCTTTGGCAAATAGGGTTAAGGAGAATCCAAAGGGATTCTACAAATACATTAAGGACAAAATAATAACTAGGGAGAGAATAGGGCCCCTTAAAGTTCAGCAAGGCTACCCATGTGTGGAACCACAGGAGATGGGGGAGCTACTAAACAACTATATTGCATCAGTGTTTACTGTGGAAGAGGATATGGAAGATACAGAACATGGGGAAATGAATAGCGACATCTTGAAAAATATCCATATTACAGAGGAGGAAGTGCTGGACGTCTTAAAATGCAGAAAGATGGATAAATGCCCGGGATCTGATCGGGTGTAACCTGGAACTCTGGGAAACTAGGGAAGTGATTGCTGCGCCCATTGCGGAGATATTTGTAACATTGATAGCCAAAGGTGAGGTGCTGGAAGACTGGAGGTTGGCTAATGTGGTGCCACTATTTAAGAGAAGGTGGTAAGGAAAAGCCAGGGAACTGTAGACCGGTGAGCCTGACATCAGTGGTGGGCAGGTTGTTGGAGGGAATCCTGAGGGAAAGGATTTACATATATTTGGAAAGGCAAGGACTGATTAGGGATAGTCAACATGGCTTTGTGTGTGGGAAATTATGTCTCATGAACTTGATTGAGTTTTTTGAAGAAATAATGAAGAGGATTGATGAGGGCAGAGTGGTGGGCATGATCTATATGGACTTCAGTAAAGCATTTGACCAGGTTCTTTACGGTAGACTGGTTATCAAGGTTAGATCACATGGAATATATGGAGAAGTAGCCATTTGGATGCAGAACTGGTTTGAGTTAGAATACAGAGGGTGATGGTGGAGGGTTGCTTTTCAGATTGGAATGTGAGGCACTGCGTTTTGGAAAGGTAAATCCGGGCAGGACTTCTACACTTCATGATAAGGTCCTGGGGAGTATTACTGGAGTGTAGGTTCATAGTTCTTTGAAAGTGGAGTGGCAGGCAGATAGGATAGTGAAGAAGGTGATGGTATTCTTGCCTTTATTGGTTAGTGCATGGAGTATAGGCGTTGGGAGGTCATGTTGCAGCTGTACAGGACATTGGTAAGGCAACTTTTGGAATACTACGTTCAATTCAGGTCTCCTTCCTATAGGAAGGATGTTGTGAAAGTTGAAAGGGTTCAGAAAAGATTTTCAAGGATATTGCCAGGGTTGGAGGATTTGAGCTATAGGGAGAGGCTGAAGTAGGCTGGGCTATTTTCCCTGAAGCATCGGAGGCTGAGGGGTGACCTTTATAGAGGTCTATAAAATCATGTGGGGCATGGATAGGATAAATAGACAAGGATTTTTCCCTGGGATGTGGGAGTCCAAAACTAGAGGGCATAGGCTTAAGGTGAGAAGGGAAAGATTTTGAAAAGGATCTGAGGGGCAACCTTTTCACACAAAGAATGGGACGTGTATGGAATGAGCTGCCAGAGGAAGTGGTGGAGGCTGGTACAATTACAACATTTTAAAAAGCATCTGGATGGGTATATGAATAGGAAGGGTTTAGAGGGATATCGGCGAAATGCTGGCAAATGGGCCTAGATTTATTTAGGGTATCTGGTTGGCATTGATGAGTTGGGCTGAAGGGTCTGCTTCCATGCTGTATATCTGTATGACTCTGTGTGTCATGCTGTTCAGTTTTTAGATAAAATGTTCTGTTCTATTAACTGTTCCTATGTTATTGAGGGGTAAAATGCCAGCAAGGGCAAAGATTGAGTTGTTTGAGGTTTACCTGTGGTGGTGGGCCAGTAGCCATAGAAGGACAGTAAACAGAAGTGGAAAAATGGAGGAAGCTAAATGGAAATTGTAAATGTATTTTGCTTCTGGTCATGAGAATGTAAAGATTCTTATTTTAGTTAATGTAGTATAAAATGAAGCCAGCAGTCTTTTAACAGTGACATTGAATGTTACCTTCATAGCTCCATTATGGAAATAGGACGTCAGCTGGCAATCGTTGGAGATGAACTTAATCATCAAAAGAACAGGGAATTTCAAGATGTGCAGGCATACCTTTCTCTCCCATCTGAATTTGGATATCAGTCCTTTCGTAGAAGTGCTGAAAGGTAAGTTTCGAATTATGTTGTCAGTATTTGCCATACAAATCTAATAAGTAGCAGTGGTTTATTTGAACTTTAATTGTTGTAAATTCTGGTATGCAGGTCACTCAGCAGAATAGTTCCAATGTTAACTTGACAAAGTGTCTGTTTCTGTGCTGTACATCTCTATGACTATACTACCAAGTAGAGCTTATTATAAAATGGTTTCAGCTCCTGTACTACATTCTCTAATTTAAGCAGAAACTCCAGTCTCCACTTTTCTTTGTGGTTGGGTAGAATTATCAAGCAAATATCCTGGCTATGACATCAAAATTCTGAGAAGCAGCCTCTGGTACAGGTTTCTGTGAAAAATGAGAACCAAATAAAGGACACAGCCATGACCTGGGCTGTGACCTTGGTTTGCGAGATAAACATATTGATAGAGTAGAAAAGAAACACAGGGTTCTCTGGGATCTGTTTTCTGCAAGTGTCAGATGATGTAGAGACTTAGAGCTATATGAGCACACTGTGCATCTGAGGAACTGAATGTTTTTTTTTAATCAGAGATGATCACAATGTGTACTGAGATGTTAGTGTTTGGATGAAGGGACCTCTGGGGAAATTATGCCATCAAGACTGTTGTGGATAGAGTGAAGGAGCTTCGGCAGAAATGTGCCTTTTTAGTGATAATTGTTTTCCTAGAACTTTGATGGAGTGAAGCTATTGTCAGGGGATACTTGATGATCAAATTTTGTGTTACAAAGAGTAACACCTGTGTTACAGCCAGAGGAGGATAGAGTTGAGGCATTTTGGGATGCCACATAGGATCATGTGTGCTAACAGGGCTTCCTGACAAACTTGTGATTTTTCTCTCTCTCGATCCAATTGTTTAACGTATAATTCATGGTTTCTGTTGAATGTAATTTTTTTGTCAGTTCATGTTTAATTTATTGTGATTTCTGTTTGAGTTTAACATTAAAAAAATTTCAGAAGTTAAATCTTGTCGAGTGATTTCCTTTGTTTTGCGTAGGTTGGTTTTTTCAAGTTCTTGGTTTCCACAGGAATTGTAACACTTACCTGGTCTTTTGTTTGAGAATTGACTTTGCAGAGAAGGTGACCAAATGAATCTTTAGATATCATCTCGGAACAATTAAGAAATGGCGAGACTGAGGGAAAGAATAAAAGAATCTGGTCAATGGAAGGAAGCAAATGAAAGATTAAAGTAAACTTTGAAAAATTAAGAAAATGAATATTGTGTTAGTTTACAATTAGGAGATGTAAAAAATATTGAAAGCAGATTATGTAAACCGGTTTTAAAAAAACTGTTGATATGATTGTTTTAAACATGTAATGCTAACTAATCCAAATGTAACAAGTTTTTTGTGTTAAGTGTATCAGTTTTCTACAACACAGATTATATGACAATGGAATCAACTGGAGCCAAACAATTGGTCTGCTGAGCCTTGGCTACAAAATGATGACTTATGTCTATCAGAGAGCAGTTACGGGGTGTTTTGGCAAAGCTACAAAATCTGTTGCAAAGTTTATTGCAAAGAACCAAATTGCCCAATGGATTGTTGAACATGCAGCCTGGGTAAGTATGCATTGTGGTGTGGTGGGAATATGTTAATCTGTGTGGATTTATGTCACATTGTAAGGATATTTTTTCAAAACTTTTCATTTCATTGCCTTTTGTCTTTCTCAGCTACTTTAAGTTGAGAAATTCAGTGAAACAGAGCCAGAAGACAGTGAGTTGCAAATTTATGCAGAAAACATTAATTTTGGTTGAATTTGGAAGGTGTGGATTTGAAGAAATCCTGATAAACACAGATGTTTAATCAGCATTGCTGAAGGAGTGGTGATCTCGAATTTCAGAATATTTATAATTTGAGGAAGGGGCAGTTGTGTTTGAAAGGGAAACAGCAGATTTGGAAAAGCTACATGGTTTAAACTCCAGAAGAGTGAAGTGGTCTCTGCTTAACTACACATTCAAGGAAGTTCATAATTGCTTTTCATCCCAGAGTCTATTATCTCACTCAACTTCACGTTAGACTGAATGTGCTATCTGCCATGTTGCGTCTTTTAAACATCTTTCTCTGTGACCTATACCCAGATTATTTTTTATAGTTAAAGGCAAGAAAAATAAAATGTTTCCCAAATGAGAAGTGAAAACAGTCTTTATTTTGTCAAAACAAATTTACATGGAAATTATTTAATCATTATTGAGTTAATGTAACTCAACACATTAAAAGGGAAGCCTCTGCTGTTTTAACAGAGTTTGTACACAAGTGTAAAATTAACAGTTATGTTGTGGATACTGATGTTTGAAATCCTGAGGCCTATTCAATTATTAATTTTTCCGATTCTTTTCCCACAGTTCACAGTGACCTTCTCCGAGGTGTCTATGGAATTTAGCTCCATTTCTATTGATGGTTCTGTTTTATTAGTGCATTTATGATCCTGTACTATTTTAAATTTTAATCACCATAATTACACTAAATGTTGTGTCAGGTAAACAGCTTGGCAATGTACACTACATCCAGACTTTGTGCATGTGTGTAAATTACATAAGGCATTTGTGCAGGAAAACGATGGTATAGAATGCAAAGTTGAAATGAGCCCTGCATCTAATTACGGTGTTTAACAATATTAATATAATCAACAGAGGCAAAAGAATGGAATATTTGTTCTACAATGAATGCCAGTTTTACTGTTTTACCAGTCACATACCTATATCTCTCAATAATATCACAGAAAGAAAATAGAACTTGCACCTCTCATAGCCTTTGGACATTCCATAGTACTTGACAGCCAGTGAAATTTATTCACTGTTATGGAGACATGCAGCAGTCTCTACTGCTAGGCTATTTGCTCACACTAAAGACATAACAAATAACAATCAGATAAATAATCAAATCTTGTTTTCATGAAGCCTTTACAGAAAGGACTTCTGCCTTTGCAATAAATTACATCTTCCTTCTTCATCAATTTCTGCAATCTTTACCATAAATGCAGCATTTCATGTCCTAACAAATTTAAGTTTTCTTTCCAAATTTCCTGGATTTATTCCCTTTCAACTTGTTGAGATTAGCTTTTTTAAAAACTATCAAACGCCTTTCCATCATGGTTATTCCATCTGCTTTTCAACATTTGTATCTGTGTTTACGATTTGTGTTATGACCACTCTTTGCTAATATTCTCATATCATTTGCATTACCTACTCCTATTTCTTTATTTCCAAAAACTAGATCAAGTATTGCTTCCTATCCTGTTTAACTAAAAACCATATTGAAATTTAAGTAGAGGAACTGCTCACTGTTGTTCTATTAAATACCTGCTGCATAAGCCTAACACCAGAGGCTGTAGCTTACAGCAGATGGGTTAGTAACTACAGACTTTTTTTCCCTCTCTTTGTTTTACAGACCACTGCCTTGTCCATCGAGAATGCCAACCTGAAGTGGCTGTTTGGAATTCTACTGGCTGTCATGCTGAGCGTGGCGATTACTCAAAGATTTATAAACCATGAATAGTTCCATGTGCTGTGCTGGATCGTCCAAGCTGGTCTTAGACCAAGCAGCATATCTGCTGATTCCTTCACCCTGGTGGTGGAGATTTTTTATTATCAACTTTGAATATTAGAGATAATGTTTTTCAAATATTTTTGCTTTGGATATTTAAATTTTTTTGGGAAAAGTGCTGGGCCACACTTACATTTTCTAAACTTTAATAATATAACAATGAAATTGAATGTATGACTGTTGCTGATAACTATCTGGGTTGATTGCCTAAGGGGATATTTGTTGTAGTTTTTCCTGTACTATACAAAATTACTGTGATGATCCTGGCAACACTGTTGCATTGAACTATAATATGAGAAAAACTATTATTACATAAATATAAAAAAGATGATCATCATTTCTAGTCAGAACATTTACTTTGTGAAAGTATATTTTTTGGTATTGATGTAAAATGATTTGCCCATGATTTTGATGCAGGTATTAACCTGTTTGGATTGATACCTCCATCCAATAGAATATACCACAGAAGTAAAAGCAAAAGAAAAGCAAGACACCTCAGAAGCTCAATCTGAAATAAAAACAGAAAGTGTTGGAGAAATTGAGCAGATCTGGCAATATCCATAC
>NC_063349.1:21821274-21895967 GCF_021869965.1 Rhincodon typus | reverse complement strand
TAAATCACTACAAACAGAAGAAAAAAGAGACAAATCTCAGTGTAAGTTACTTTGTATAGAACACTTATAGCAGCAAAATATCAATGAATTATGTTTTTTCACTGAATTATGTTAGTTGAATGATGTAAATATCTCTGTTTGATTCGAAATCACACCAGAAGTAAACCGGAAGAGTATTTTGTGAATGTGGTTATTACCGTGTCCGAGTTGAATCTGCCATGACCCTTCAGGTAGGCGAGGACTCTCTGTTGGTGTTCTGTCTGATGTTCCTGGTTGGTGGTCTCTCGCTCCTCACTGGTCCTAGTCGTGCTGCTCCTTCCCTGGGTCGGCTCAGTGCTCACCCTAAGCCGCTCCAGGGTAGCAGGCGGGGGTGATTGGGCTGGTTGCTGGTCGCCTGCAGCCGGCGGCTTGAGATGGGAGCCCACCGTCAGTGCAATGGAGGATAGGAGAATGAGCGTCAACATGCATGAGTGCAATTTGACGTTGTTCATCTTCAAAATCAGAAAAACGATCTCAAGAACACTCTTACTGAATCAAATGGGAATAAGAGAGCTTTGTAACTCTTGGTCTGCAGTGATGGTTGAGGTGCTGTCCCTGATATAGCTGAAAGGCCCGCTCCTCCCAGTGTTAGTCATCCCCTAATAGGCCAACCTGAGCCTTACCTGGGATCTTCCCGACACAAACAAGCTGTCCTCAGTACATGTGGCTTCCTAACGGGCTCAACATAGCAGTGTATCATTAGGTAAGTGTTTTGCAACATGTTTGAAACATAATCCCATTTGACATTATCCAATTTGACATGCCCATCTAGATCCTTTTGTGATGTAGTAATAATTTTGTGCTCAAATTTTCCATTCATGGCTTGGGCGTGTTCCCCCTCAGAAAGGTCCCTCAGAATGTGTCTAAACACAGGCCATCATGGGCAGTGTTCGTTTTAGCTTTTGTTCGCACTTTCTTTCGTGTCCTTTCAAAAAGATGTTTGATCAAACCTTCTTGGAAATGGTCCAGTTGAGTGAGACTGAATAACTCGAATCGGTTTGCACCTCACAGTGATGCACCGGGCAGTGGGAAGGCGGTCAAACCAGCTTCTGCTTGTCATTTTAGATTTGCCTTTGAATCACTTGCAGGATATAGTAGTAGAAATGGAGTTTGTTAATCTTCCAAATTCATAAAACCAGACCAGGTCACCCATCTCTCAGGCTCTAAAATGTGGAAGTAATCCGCCCTGAACACCCTATTTGCAGGAAGTTAGTTTGTAAGCAGAAAGCTAGGGGTGATGTGAGGAGCGTGTGGGAGAATCACTTAAACTTGGGATAGATCAATCGCGTCAGACCAGAAACTGGACAATCAATGTTTTATTCAATTTTAAAATGTGGGTGATTTTTAAATTTAACAAAATTGATATGTATCCGATGTGCGAAACAGAAGCAGGAGAAAGTTCAAAAGCCTTTCTCTGCTTCAGTGCAGGCACTGAAAAGTCTTCAATATCACTGCTGTGTATAAAGTTTCCTTCGTGAATGGGGAAATCGGTTAGTGCTTGTAAAGCGTTCAGAATTTTCCATCCCTTGCTTCAGTTTCTTTTTTGGATACAACGAGTCGCATAGAGAGTAGCAGCATATTGTCAGTGCCCCATTGCAGCTGTATAACCAGGCAGTTCACTGAGATAACAAGGTGTAGAGCTGGATGAACACAGCAGGCCAAGCAGCATCAGAGGAGCAGGAAAGCTGACGTTTCGGGCCTAGACCCTTCTTCAGATTCTCCAACATCTGCAGTTCCTGCTATCTCAGTTCACTGAGATGATATTGGGATAAAGGATGAAACCAGATTTATCTCACATAAGTTCACCTTACAAACATAAAAATGCAAGCTTTTAAAAAAAAGTGATCTAATTTTGAGCAGAGCCATTTTCATATATGTATTGAAAAACTCAGATAAATCGTTTTAAAATGTGAGAGCAACATTTTTTTAAAGAAATCTGCTAAATCACGATAAAGGGTTTTTTTTTAGTAAATAAGACTTCATGGAGTTCTAAAAGATTTCAAACTGATTTTTCAATAAGATTTATTGGACTTGTTTAAAGAGGAACTTACATTAAAACAATTAAAATATATGTTTAAAAAGAGTACGATAAATATTACACAGTTAAGAAATCAAATAAATGTCTGTTTAAAAAACATTTATTTGAAAATCAATTTTAACATTTAAAAAGCCCTTTTCCGTGTGGGCTTTCTTTGTTAATATTCGCGAGAAGGCCCCTGCATGTTTAGAATGACCAGGCCTACAATTTATAATTTGTAATTAGTGGGGAATTAGTCCAAATTCACACTGGCTCTGGACCAGCCGTTTAAATCTGCAACTCATCGCAAAAAGTAGCTCTGAGAGTCACATTTGGTTAACACACCGTAAGTGTCACATTCTGGAAGCTGTCGGCGATGCTTGGACACGCGAAATCCAGGCCCAAATGGTTGCACTTGCGTCTAAAATTGTGAGTTGACGGCTCACTTTGGGTCTTGGGTACGCAATTTGATGTGACATTACAGTACAGGCGTGAAGAAATGCTGCATTGTAGGACGACTGGTGACGGGGTGTGGGAACGGTCGTGTTAAAGGAGGCTTATTTGTCTGCGTCTGGTCTATGTATAAAAAAGTGGGGCTGTGCTTTTTAAGGAGAACAAAAGGGATTCTGCAAATGTGCTGGCCAACATTTATGTCTCAATCAATGCCTTCAAAAACATTGATCTAGATGCTGCTGTGGAATTTTCCTGAATGCAAACTGATGGCTGCGTTCACTCATTGAACAAGAACAAATATATCTCTCTGACTTGGGACAATACAAGAGGCGCTATATAAATGCACGTTTGGAAGACAACTGATAAGCATAAGCCTTCACAAGGTAAAGGCAGTGACCAGGAACTTCTTACCAGTGGCATGAGCACTGCCGTAACTTCAGTAGTGTGTGACTGCAATAGCACATCCTCCTGATCACTTTCCAAGTTCCATCAGTTGTTTCTCCAGTTCAACATTCAGAACTTCAACTTAATTTTTGAAACCCAGTAATAATAAATGAATCATTTTTTTTATACGGTGATCCCCTTCAGAAACAGAAGTTTAAAACGTGAGCAGTCGTTATCACTATCGATCAGCTCAAGCTGGAGAGCGGATGGCCTACTGGTATTACCAAGGGACTGTTAACCCTGAGAACCAAGGTGATGTTCTGGGGAACAAAAACAGAAGTTGCTGGAAAAGCTCAGCAGGCCTGGCAGCATCTGTGAAGAAAAAAATCAGAGTTAACGTTTCGGGTCAGGTGACCCTTCCCTAGAGCTTAGATTAATATCTTCACTTAAATTTCTGAATCCTTACAGCTAGTAAAAATACTTCCATTTCTTCCAAGGAATAGACCTACGAGTCAAAAATTGAACACTCTTGACTCATTTGGAAATCATTCTAATTTATGTTAATATTTGCTGTTCATTTAAAGTGAACAGAATAGTCATTTTTATTCCTGTTTCATGCTAGGATGTTCGGTAGTCCTCTTGAATGGATTTTACATTGTTTTAAGTAGCAATAGTTATTGATGATAGTTTAGGAGGATAATCATAGTTATTATTGTACAAATGGCCATTTGGCCCATCACATTGATACTGGCTCTCATAAAGCAATCCAGTCAGACCTGTTTCCCTAATCTATCCCCATAACCTGGGAAGTTTATTACCTTCAATTATCTATCAGTCCTTTTTGAAATTATTGATCGCCTCTGCCTTCACCACCCTTATAGGCAGCAAGTTTCAAGTCACTATCGCTCACTATGTAAAAGGTTTTTCCTCACACCCCACCCTGGATCTCTTGTCCAAAACCTTATATCTATGTCTCCTAGTCCTTGTGCCATCAGATCAGCTAATGGGACTTTCTTTATCTACCAGGGTTCTTGAAGTTTCTGAAAATAATAATAATTGCACCTATCCAAAATGTTCTACTTTCTAATATGGTTGAATGGCATGAAATGGCATCTGATATATTGTAAGAAGAATGCATCCAATAGATTGTCAATAATATTCATCAAATACACCAGCAAATCCTTGAGTTCTTCACTTTACCTCCCCATCTAGGATTGACCAAATCTGACTACCTTTTGATGCTCCAGAGGCTGTATTTGACTTGCCAAACTGATTTATTGTGGCCAGTTCAGATTATATGTTGTTCTACAAACATGAGATTTATTTATACCTTGCACACCATCTGTGACATATGATATGATGTTATATTCGAATTGGGCCGGAGGAAAGCTTGCTGCCCAATTAATATCCTGGGGCTCTGCCAGTGTTTGGAAGATGCTGTTGGAGTGGGATCCAAAGCTGCTCAGCTCAGAAAGGCTGCTACCGCCTTGTGTAAGAGAGGATGGGGGAATCCTGGGGGCTAGAAACCCCAGTCAGCACTCACAGAATTGGGACAGTGTCACTCACTAGCGCAATGAAAGGCTTGGTGGGATTTTTTTCCCTGTGATACAGAAACTTTGTAACTTCTCACATGAACCGATGGCTGGGAGCAGGCACCACACTGGGCATAGCAATTTAAATTTGGAAATCGCCCCGGGAGCTTTCCCTTGAACCCCTCAAAGAGTTCATTGGCCGGTTCCCCTTGCTCCATCCTCTCTTTGCAAGTAACTTTCGGGTCAAGGATATCATTGCCATATCTTCTTAAGTCTGTTACAAGATATTTGTTCTCAACCAAACCTTTGGGTCAATTAAAGAGATGTTGGATGACTTCTTAACAATATTTATAAAAATTTTGCTGACTGATTTTCCTGTAACTCGTGTTGTGAATAGCTATTTAATATAAGAATGTACAGAATATAATTCTCATAGAATTCTCAACAGAATTCGATTCTCACTATGTAAAGATGACACTTAAACTGTAAATCATTTACAACCTATATATGTGGAATACAGATCTACCATACACAGAGGATATTATGCTCTGAAAACATACTTAAATATAATGGACATAAAAACCCCAAATAACTAAGGATGCTGGAAATCAGAAACAAAAACAGAAATTGCTGGGAAAACGCAGCAGGTCTGGCAACATCTGTGGAGAGAAATCAGAGTTAACTTTTTTCCAGAAGGTTCGCTGGAACCAAAAAGTGGACACTTTCTGTCCACACATGCTGCCAGACCTGCTGTGTCTTCCCAGCAATTTCTGTTTTTATTTTAAATACAGTGGAATACTATATAAGAATATGTTCAATGTATCCCAGCATGATACAATACAGAGTATATTGGTAGGGAAAATGTGTGCTCTGGATAGATCTAAACAAGTTGTATTTATTCCATTCCTATGTCGTACAATTATGAAATTGATGTAGGCCTAGACCCCAGAGGTCAGCGTATTTACCACATTACCAGGTACCAAATTGAGAAATTACAGAATTATCCATTTTGTTGTCAGCTCATGGCCAAGGATGTGTGGTAGTATGGGGGCACAGAATAACAAGCAGCATTCACTAAAATCAAGCAACTAGTGACAGCTACACCACTGCTGAAATACTAGAATGTAAACGATGACGTCACCTGCAGTGTGATGCCAGTGACACAAGACTTGGAGCATCCCTAATTCAGCAAGGTATAAATGACAATATTAACTAAATCTAAATTTAAAATCTATTAACCTGGATTTGTTAGTGACGTAGACTGAGGATGTTTGATTGAATCTTTTCACATTTCTGAAAACTTCAGCTTGTATTCCAGCAATGCTACACTATTGAGTTGTGACATTGTTTCAGCTGATCTTGACAGTCGCTGCACCTTATAATGATCAGTCTTCATTACTGTGTACATGTTGAGTACAAAGACTGTAAACTGGGGTCTTGTCACATGGTGGTAGCCTCCCACCTGCTCTGGAGGTGTATCATAACATATCCAAATTGATTGATTTTAAAACTTGTTAAAGAAACAAACCTCACATCAATCAGACTGTTGGCTCTCTAATATATGTTGTTGCTGGTAGATTGTGGGTGTGATTTGGGGAGTCAGGTTGTAAATGGCTTATGCCTCATTCTCCTGTTCTTTAATCTACATGCCCAATTAGGTGTTGAAATTATGTTAAACATAGCAGGAAATTCTTCTCTAGGTTTATTTACCAAAAAAAATCAGTTTATGTGGCTACACATCAGGAAAATGTAACACAGTCACACAGTTATAATCAAATTGACTAAAAGCAAAATACTAGGGATGCTGGACATCTGAAACAAAACACAGAAAATGCTCAAGAAATTGAGTAGTTCAGGCAGTATCTGTGGATGGAGAAACAGAGTTCACATTTTGAGTCCAGCATGATTATTCTTTGGGAATGCTCTGAAGAAGTCACATTGAGCTTGACACTATATGTTCCTGTGCAATCTTTCATATTGCTGGTAAGTGCCAGTTCTGGAATGGCTGGGGGCACAGCAAGTTCTGGAACACCAGTTTGCAGTACCATTGGTGGAATGTTGTTAGGGCCCTTGGCCTTTCCAGTACCCAATGCCTTCAATAATTTCTTGATTATCACATGAATTGGACTGAATTGGTTGAAGACAAACATCTGTGCTGCTGGGGATTGGGGTGTATCATCCATTTGGTGTTTCCTCTGGCTGAAGATGGATGCAAATGCACACAATCTCTTTTGCACTAATACAACAGGCTCCCCTCTTATTCAGAATGGGGACATTTGTGGAGCATCCTCTTCCACTGAGTTAATTGTTCACCACCATTCATGACTTGATATGGCAGGATTGCAGAGCTTAGAATGGAGCTGTTGGTTGTGGGATCACTTATGTCTATTGTACGTTGCTTGGTACAGAAGCAGTCCTGTGGCTTCAAGCAGCTTCACCAGGTTGAGACCTCATTTTTAGATTGGCCAAGGCTGCTCCTGGCAGCTCCCAACCCCCCACCGTGTTCTTCATTAAACTGGGGATGATCTGTCGATTTGATGGTCATGGTTAAGTGGTACATATTTTGGGCCAAGAGGTTATAGGTAGTAGTTAAATATAATTCTGCAGCTGATGGCCCACAGCATCTCATGAAATCCCGTCTTAAGCTTCTAGATCTGTTCAAAGTCTATCCCATTCAGCAAATTGGTAATGCCACACAGCACAATGGAAGGTTTCTTCAATGTGAAGACAGGACTTCAACTTTACTAGGACTGCGTGGTGGTCATTCCTACCACTGCTGTCAGGGACGGAGCTATGTCCTTAAGGACTTGGCCAGCTTAGTAGTTGTGATACCGAGCCACTTTAGGTGTTGGAGATTGAAGACCCCACCCAGGGAATATCCTGTGCTCTTACTACTCAGTGCATTCTGCCAAAGTGGAGGAGAATTGGGTTTATCAGCTGGAAGTAGGGTCCTGGGGTGACAGGGGATAAATAGCAGGAAGTTTCATGGCTCATGTTTGCCCTCGTGCTATGAGTCTCATGGAGTTCAGACTCAATGTTGAGGATTTCCACAGCAATTTTCTCTCAAATGTATACTATTGCGTGGCCTATTGGGCCTATCCCATCGGTGGGACAGGACATGTCCAGAAATGGTGATACCAGCATTTGAGACATAGTCATTCTCACAGAATCATACCTGACAATGCTAGGCTGTTGCTTTACTAGTCTGTGGGATAGCTTTCTAACTTGGTGGGGACATGGTCAAGTCTGACTCTTTCAGGAGGACCAAGCCAGCTTGGTCAGTTATGGCAATGGACAATTAAATATCACACCTTCTATACATTTTGAGTCTTTGCTACCTTCGGATCAACCATAAATTCAAAGAATGACAATCACTTTACAGATAACAGCATGTCATTTTTGTTAAACTCAAAAGGATTATAAGAAAATAGCTTTTCACCTTGTAGCCTGGACTTTTGATCTTCAGAATCCTGTTTAGTCTGTCTATAGAGGTGGCACGGTGGCTCAGTGGTTAGCACTGCTGCCTCACAGCACCAGGGACCTGGGTTTGATTCCACCCTCGGGCAACTGTCTGTGTGGAGTTTGCACATTCTCCCTGTGTCTGCGTGGGTTCCTCTGGGTGCTCCAGTTGCCTCCTACAGTCCAAAGATGTGCATGCTTGGGGATTGGCCACACTAAATTGCCTGTAGTGTTCAGGGGTGTGTAGATTAGGTGGATTATAGCTGGGTGGGATGTTTTGTGGACTGGTTGGGCCAAAGGGCCTGTTTCCACACTGTAGGGATTCTATACCCTTTTCCCACCCATCATCTACATGTCAAACCACTAATCTTTTGTCTCTCTTAATCATGGTTCTGTGTTTGGGGTTTTGAAGGAATATTGTTTAAGGTGCATAGTTATAGATTAGAATTGCTTTCTTTTCTCTCCTCTTGTTAAAGTTAAGTGTTACAATCAGTTATTTTAACTGTTACTGACAATAACTGGTGTGAATTGTTTGTCCTTAGTAGCAATCAGTCAGGTAAACTGGTCACTTGGTGGTCTCACTAGGATTCTTAACATTTTTGATGGCTTATGGAACAGTGGGGCACAATTATCGGTGCTAGCTTCAGTTATGTCATTGATAATTCTGTGCCTACCTTGGATATGATTAAAACAGGGCGTGTGCAGTGCCACCCAGCTGGATGAGAGTGGAGTGGAGCTAGATAAGGATTTTGTGATCAACTATGTCTGAAGCTACAGACTCTTTGACCCTGCACTGGCAGGTTAAGTGAGTGTGACACTTTGTTGCCCAGGGTGAACTCATTAACTTGAGTTAAAATCAGGTGAACAGCGGAGCTTCAAAATCAAAGAAGATGGTAATTAGTTGGGCATGTGATACAGAAATGTTTCAATTATATCTAAAATATTGGAAGTAATAACATTATCATTGATCCACAAAATTTTAAGGAAGATGAAGATTTAGTCTTTTTTTTAAAGAACATGTTAAGATTGTATACATTTAGTTGCTGGACTCTGAATAAATTGGATGGACTTTGATAGTATGCATTGGTCAAAGAATGGGCAGGGTTGAATAATGGGAGCTCTGAACTGATGGAAAGTCAAAGAATGTAACTACCATCTAAATGTACAAATGAAACCTACTCAAGACAGAATCAGCACTATACTATTGAATATAACACTCCATGAAAATGATGCCGTCCAATATGCAGCAATGTCAAAGAGGTACTGAATTGTTGGGTTATTTGCTAAGTCTCATGAGCAATATTATTTACTATATCTCACTGGTGGGCTGTAACCTTTTCCATCTGTTAATTATGGCAATGCTCTTCCTTAATAACTAAAAAAATTCAAGTGAGGTCAAGTAAAGTAGTTACACTGTGTCTTGAAATAAATTTGTGTTCATTAATATTAAGGGTTTCAAGATTGGGAAAGGAAACTTCCAGACACTGTTCTCAGTGTCAACATTGAATTTGTTCAACCTAGTTATGACCAGAGTTTCGTGTAAAATGACAACTCCAATTCAATTTTCAACCTATTGGTTCAAAGAGGACAAAAATCAAATGATTTTTTTATTCGACAAATGATTGCTCCATACTGCCCAGGTTGAATATAACTCCGAACGTACTTTGGCCTCAATCACTGAGAGCAGTAGAACAGTGTTCCCTCCTGGACACTCCTCCATTCCTGATGTTGACATAGTTAGTAATGCATGGTCAGTTACTGTTAAATCTCTAGGCAGTCTAATGGTGTGATTAGAATTATAATTTAGTGGAGGATTCTTTGAACTAACTTTGCAAAACTTTGATCCTAATTTCAGTTCAACTGTCAACCGTTTCCTCCATATTACATCATTTTTCAGAACTGTAATGTGAAATATGGTTCCAATTCTGGACAAATTTAATATCCTGCTATTTTTAATCAATCCCAAAATTAGCAGGTCAAGTCTCTGGGAACTTATTGTTCACTGTTGGTGGATGCTTTGTTCTCGTAATGGTATGTTGGTTGCTGCCATACTCTGTCAATGACCTGCCGTGGGTTCACACTATCTGTGCTGATTGACGTGGAGATGGCTTCCTGTGACTTGAGTGAGTAGCTGGCAGCCAATAAGCCCATCCTGATGCAGGTGTGGGTCTCCTGTTGTGTCAGAATGCCTGCTATAATTCCAGCAGCAAGGCTGTAAAAAGAAAAGCACAATGTTATTCATAACAAAGTTCCAAAAAATCCCCGGCAGCCTTTTGAAACAAAATGAGCAGTTTGGTTGTAGCTTTGCCAATGGACTGCAACGTCCCACTTTGTGGGTTATTGGCAGATGGAGTACTTTACTCACTTGGTAAATGACCGTCATTCCTTGACATGGACAATGAGGATTTTTCAAATGTCAACTCTTCTAGTGTGGGAATTTTCCAAAGGCTTGTGTTTTAGAAATGGAATAACATAGCAAGCCAACTATTAACAGGGAAGCCTAGGTGACTCTAAAATGAAAGGCAAAGGCTAACCCAGGACATGAGAAGTATATGACAGATGCAGAGATATGAAGAATACTGAATGTAGCCAAAATGGTCAAAAGCTTTCAGGAATTGACAAAATTAGACTGCAACAGAAAAGGCATAGTGCGTATGATTAAATGGCAGTAGTGTATGCTGGAGCACGGGGGTGAACACTGACATACTCGTTACTGCTAAATATCATCAAGTTCTGTTTTCTTGTGACAGAGTGGGAGGATAGTTTCTCTTATTTGGAGTGGGAGGGGAGTCCCAAGAGGGACACAGCAAAAATCTAATGAGTCCCATTTCCCTCATATTTATTGCTTCCCATTAGCTCTTTACAAGGTCACTTGCATATTAAGAGCAAGCTTTTTGGTGTAAGGAAAGCTAACAGAAGAGAGAAACAATCTCCGTTTCCTGTTCTCCTATAAAACCACTTTTTTTTTTTTAAAAAGAGTAAAAAGAAAATACTGCAGATGCTGGAGATCTGAAATGAAAACACAATGTACTGGTGAAGTAGTTGGTCTGGTTGAATCTTTATAGAAGCAATCAGAATTAATGGGTGGAAACGTGTAGGGACCTGAACAATGTGGGCAGTGGCAAGAAATCTGGCAGAACTGTACGAGAAGTCTGGTGAGGATCCTCTTGATATCAGGAGCAACACGCTGCTCCCCTTAACTAAGCTGCAGGTGTGGAGGCAAGACTTTCGTCACACAGCAGCAAGTTGTTTACTAATGGAGATTATTACTTGTTCTTGCCTCATTAATACGTAGCTTCCTTTTCTACCATTCGCTCTGAACAAACTAGACACCGGGAATTCTCGACATGAAAGTCAGAGCAGGTAGCCTGGCAACTTCAGTTCACCCTGATCCAAAGGACCTCCATGTTGGACACCAGGCACCATGAGCATGCTCCATGGGCACCGTCCACAGTCACTCCACATCCATGGACTGTCGCGCTCCACACATACCAGCCTCTAAACACCCTTTTGGCACATCCCTGATCCACTTATAGGACACTTCAGCATTTCAGTGCTGCGTTTCAGAGCTCAATGACAACTATCACAGTAACGCTGCAGCAAAGATACTGTGTGTTCTGGGACCCCACCCATCTCACGGTCTGGACCAGGCTGCATCTCGGGGCTGTTTCATAACAGGGAGCTATACTTTACTCAGGGGGTCCTGCCAGAGGAAGTCAAGGGCAGCCCGATACCAGTCCAGAGTCTTGGACACAGAAGATCAGCTGCTTAGGCAGTCGGAGTCAGGATCCTCGTCACGCAACAGGTAAGGAGCTGAATGAGACAGCCCACCAGTATTGACACTTTCTGCCCTGTTTTACTCCTGAAATGAGAGGTGGAGGTGGAGCTGGGGTGACCTGAGTGAGCAAGTGAGTTGGCCGCTTTGAGCACATGCAGATTTGGTGCTGTCAGGAGCTGGAGTGGGTGAGAGCGAGTGAGGGAAGATGTTGCAGATCCCAGGGGAAACAGGACGCCCCATATCTGCACCACTTCGTCCAGTAGGACATCTAGGCCTCTGTCTGCAAAGTGTGGTGCCAATTTTCCCATCGTTGCTGTGCCTGTGGTAAATGTCAGGAACTGTGCAGGACAGCTCCACACTGACAGTGTATGATCAGGTGCAGTGGCCTTTTAAAGATGGCACAGGTGCCCACAATGCCAGTCAATTGAGGGATATCCCGACAGTTGCTAGTTTTTCCCAGGAATGGCGCTTGGTAAGATAGGTCCAGAAGGGGTGCCAAAGAGGTTTGGCAGGTCATTAATGGGGTGAGTTTGGTAAGATACAGTGGGAAATTTCGTTAGGCTTTGCTGATGAGACTGACACTTATACTAAAAAGTCATAAGATTCGGCCCAATGTTTCAAGACTTCTATACTCTTTTATTTTTCTGTCCACAGATGCTACCAGCCCTGCTGAGTTTCTCCAACACTTTGTTTTGATGTTTGAGTGTAGGTTGACCTAAAAGCAGCAGTGAAAATTACAATACTACCATCACTGAATTCCCCGCCATCAACACTCTTGGGGTAACCATGGACCAGAAACCTAACTGAACCAGCTTCTAACTTCCTAAAATTTGACCACCATTTACTGGGTATGGATGGAACTGTGAAAGAATATTTTCCATTTGCCTGCATCTCAACATTCAAAAATCATCATGTATTGAGGCAGCAGTATATGCCATATACGAGATGCACTGTCATAACTCACTAAGGTTTCTCCAACAGCACTATCTAAACCTGCAATCTAATCCAGCAGCTAATGCAAAAGAACAGCACCACTTGCGAGTTCCTCTCGAAATTGCACAACATCCTTACTTGGAACATAGAGTTATTCATTCACCATGGCAGAATTAAAGTCTCAAACCTTCCTGTCTAATAGCAGTGCGGCTTCACTGCGCAGTCTCTATATGCGAGACTAATGCTTTTTTTTGGAGAGGGAGTCAAGGCAAGAATGGGATTGTGAGTGAAATTAGAAAGAGAAAATTTCTAAAAACAATTAGTGTCACATTGGCACATTTTGTTTATCAGAAATTCAGATCCACTGAGAACTACTGGGTGCCTTGATTTCCAAATAAGAGAAAAATATATCAACTTGACTGCATAACTTAATAGGGTGGAGACACAAATGATTGTTGATACTGGTCCCGGTTTTTGGTTAAATGTTTTATCTATTGAATCTGTGACTCATTTTCTCTTTGATATCAAAGTAAAAGGACAAGTACTTTGTTCTAAAAGTGGCTACGACAATGGAAAATCCTAGCTATTATGGGGAATTTCATAGTAGGAGGAACAATTTCAGCTGGTGCCACTGGATTAATACCATATCATGGAAATATATACTTTTGAAGATAAAATACCTTCTGTTTATTTCCCACTGTATTTCCTTTCCTGGTCTCTTCAGGCTATGTAACAATGAAGACTATTAGGCTTTCTATCATTTTTCTTCCCTACACTCCATCAACCTGTTCTCTTTCCTCTCTCCTAGCTGTCACTGTTGGCTATATTGATTCAGTCTTTGCCTTGGCATAAAGGATTTTTTTCCTAAACAGTAATTATGGTAATCTGTACTTACCATTTTGAAAACAGGTGGATAAAAAATGACAAAGAAAATACGATTTGCTATATTTCTTATTAACATTGGAGCATGTGTTGTGGTTGCACATGAGAACCTTTGGTAGACCTAGAGTGGCCATTTCCCAGGACCAAAGAAGCTGCTGATAGGTGGTGGGAGAACCTTGAACCTATGGCCATTGAATAAAGGCTAGCATTTAAGTAGCTCTTTTACACCACCAATGGGACACAAGGGGATACAAAAAGTATGGTTGGCCTGAGAGCAATTGTAGTCATTCTACAACTATTGCTCAAGCTGCAGAAGAAGAATAGCTGGTGGGGGGGGGGGGGGGGGGGCAGCAGTACCACAACAAACTCTCACCCTGATTCCAAAAACTGAGTCAATTCATAGATATTGTTTGTTAGAACATTACTTCTCATAAGATTTAGGCAAGATGTCCATTTACAGAACTATGGTGATGAACATATATTTACAACAGTCCAGAAAAGGGAGAGAAGAATTTAATCAATAGACTTTGGCCTGTACTGTCTGAATTATGACCTGGAGAGATTCAGTTATTTTCACAAATTCACCTAGACTTAACTGCACACACCCAAACTGACAATTGATTATCAAAACATATACACTTTGTGACACTTCTGAAGAACTGGATAGTACTATAATTGTGTTAGGGTTTTAAAGCATCAATGGGCTATCTTGGATATTTAAAATGCAAACATTTGTCAGGTTAACTGGAAATAGCACAAGTTTGAAACAAACTGATTTTTTTTTCAAAGAACCAGCAAAGGCGGTTCCTTTATTTACACATACATTGTACTTGATACTGATGTGGCTTCCTCAGAGGCAGCTCAGAGTGAACAAAACCTCTGCCACTCCTGTTTATATTTATCTGTCAGCCAAGGCTCCCTGATTGGACCAGGTTAACAGCCCCAATCAGGGAACTCATCTTCTTTGAGGTCTGCCTGACTGACCTCGTTACAATCACTACATCCCTCTCTCCCACCAAATGCACCACCCCCATCCATTCTGGGGATGTAGGCCTGTACTTTTCCTTGCAGCCACTCCTGGGACGATTTTGCACTGGGTCCAGTTCCTCTGACTCAACCTCGGAGAAAGGCATTGTCTACTGGACCACAGCCCACCTCCTTTGCCTGGAGCGTCTCAGAAGAAATTCATCTTCTTCAGGTGGTAAAGGCGGCGAGTCCAGTTGTAGTGCCTGCTTGAAGGTCATTTGGGCTTCAACTAGTAGTCGCTTTTGCATGGTTACATCATTAATTGCACACACCAAATGGTGTCTCGGCATCTTATTAAGAGTTAAACTAAAAAAAACATACCTCTGGCAGTCATTTTAACCTCAAAAAATCCTGACACAGATTCCAGCAGGCCAAGCAGCATCATAGGAGCAGGAAGGCTGACGTTTTAGGCCTAAACCCTTCATCAGAAATGGGGGAGGGGAAGGGGGTTCTGAAATAAATAGGGAAAGAGGGGGAGGCGGATAGAAGATGGATAGAGGAGAAGATAGGTGGGGAGGAAACAGACAGGTCGAAGAGGCGGAGATGGAGCCAGTAAAGGTGAGTGTAGGTGGAGAGTTAGGGAGGGGATAGGTCAGTCCAGGGAGGACGGACAGGTCAAGGGCGCGGGATGAGGTTAGTAGGTA
The DNA here is from genome assembly GCF_021869965.1 of Rhincodon typus. Lineage (NCBI taxonomy): Eukaryota > Metazoa > Chordata > Chondrichthyes > Orectolobiformes > Rhincodontidae > Rhincodon > Rhincodon typus. Next base: position 21,880,820 of record NC_063349.1, on the reverse strand, counting down.
GGAGATGGGGGTGCGGCTTGAGGTGGGAGGAGGGGATAGGTGGGAGGAAGAACAGGTTAGGGAGGCGGGGACGAGCTGGGCTGGTTTTGGGATGCGGTAGGGGGAGGGGAGATTTTGAAGCTTATGAAATCCACATTGATACCATTGGGCTGCAGGGTTCCCAAGCGGAATATGAGTTGCTGTTCCTGCAACGTTCCTGGCACCTCAGGAAAAGATAGGCTCCTAATAACCAAAAAAGCTGCATGTCCACAGGCTTTCAGGAGAATAACTTGTTACTTTTCATCTGCCGAACGTCATTGCCTGGAAAAAGTAATGTATTCTTTCCAAATACTGGGCCAAACCCTTTCTGCCTTTCGTGCCTGTCAATCCTCATCAATGGAACTGAAATTCACATGTCATGCCCCTATTGCCAGCTACTGCCTGACATTGACCACCCAATTGCTCTTAATCTTGTTCCTAGTCTTGTGCTTCCCAACATAAGGAAGGCGCCAACCCTCTGCACTTGCCAGTGTGGTTACTGCTCACTCCCTTTGTCATATATAGTGGGCCAAAGGCACTTGACTATCAATGGATGTGGCTACCTCTGTGTTTTTGACTCTTATGGGGTACAGCTAATTCCTGGGGGGTGCCCATGACCGGCACCCACGCATACACCCGTCTCCCTCCAAATGGTATGTCCCAGTGTGAGCATCCTCCACTCCTCTGTGCAAATCCCAACATTCTCACATTAACAAATTTGTAATGAGCACTTTAATCGGTGTTAATTAGGGACTGGTCAGGATCACAGGACTGCTCTCTCCCAACCCTCATGAACATGGTTAGCAATGGGTAATGCATCAAAAATACCTATTACACTGGTACTCTTATTTTCAATCTGAGGTAGTCTTTTCAACTCCTGGATAATGTTACAAAGGAGAGGTGATACCTCTTTGATAATTAAAAGCAAAACACTCAGGAAAGCTGGCCTCACCTCGTAATCTGTTATGGAAGTGTGAAAATGGTATAATTGGTATATAATGCCCCAATCTGTTATAAAGGAGTGGTTAAACGAATTAAATCCCTGATACTCACTTTATAAGCAACAAGTAATACTTTATTTATCTAACTCTAACAGTTAACAAATTAACAGAACTACTAACAAACTGAACAATTCCCCCTTAATACTAACTATTCCCGAATAAAACAAAATTCTAATAGTATGCTGTTCCAACAGACACAAGTAACAACTTATATAAACCAAATTAATAAAAAGAATTAAAACTTAATCTCTCCAAATTACAGCCAGGATAAGTCTTCTGGAATGTTCTTTGCCTTCTCTGCTGTCCTCCAGTCAGGACCACCTTCCTCGGTCAAATTCTTGTGTCAGGAATATTAGCTAAGAGTGCTGTAGCACCTTTATTTAAATGGTGCTTACTCTGAGAGTTTGGAGATTTCTGTGAGAGCCAGTGGTATTCTCTTTCTTCAGAGCTGATGGCTGTTGAGAGCTGTTCCCCCAACAAATGTCAGTTTGCTCTCACACTGATTTTCAAATGCCCTCTTCTTTTATACCCTTGATGATCTATTAATTTCTTACAATAGGATTGGTCCAAGATTGTCAAAACCATTGGATTTAAATTTAATTGGGCTTTGGTATCTATGGCCTGGTTTAAATTAATTGGCTAAATTCAAAAACCTGTTGTCTTGGTAAAAATGCTGCTTTGCCTGCTAACAGTATAGCCTTTGATACAGTGTTTCAAATTCAAGAACACTGTGCATCTGCTGCTGCCTGCAGACATCTTTTAAAGGGACCACACACTCTTTCACCCTTTTACAAACAAATTCTAACATCCTGCCTTTCAATCCACAAGTACTATACCAACTTCACAACAATAATGCTTATGCTATAAAATTTTTAACTTCCATATGTTTCCAAGTGTTTAAATTATTTCCTGCTTACTTCTGTATTATTTAATTGCTAACACATTCTTATATCAAACAAAACAAAACTTGCACAAGAATATAACTGAGGCAGCTACATCTATGATGTTTTAAAATTATAATATGGAAATTGAAGAATGAAAGCCAAGAAATGTATTTCTTCTCAGAATTTTGTAATTTCTTGCTCTAATTTTTTTGGGGGTGCTGTGATCTTTGCAAGACTGCACATGCAGCACTGTTAGAGCTGAAATTGTAGGAAAATATGACATCAGTGTGTGTACAATGATTATATCAGCTATTACACTGGTAGCTAAGGACACTGTGATGGGGTTTTTAAATTTACTATTCTGTATCTAGGCATTTACCAATACATAAAAGGGATCCAAAAATCACCAGTAAATAAAGGCAGTCTGTTTCCTGAAGCCAGGCAGCATTTGCTTCCACTTTCTTAACTCATCTCCGACACACAGAAAAACCTTTACAGCAGTTAACTATTAAATAAAATTTGTTTCCTCAGTGAACAGTTTCAAAAGTGTATCGAATCTTATCAATATTTGTTAACTCTAATCTCCTGTCCTTGAGGTAGCAGTTCTTGGAGATATGATTCACGAGGCTCCTGGCAAGTATTCAATATCTCGCTGAAGTAGCTTAATCTTCATGAATCAGGTTAGACAGCAGGAATTTACAGTCTATTTGGCCAGAAAGACAGGACAGGATGCGACAGTATTTATACTGCATCTTTATAATAATAAAACATCATAAGGCACTTCACAGGAATGTTACAAAGCAAAATATGATGCCAAGTCACACAAGGTGATATTAGGGAAAGTAGCCAAAGTTAGATCAAAGAAGCAGGTTGCAAGGAGCATCTAAAAAGAAGGAAGGTGAGAAGAGGAGGTGTAAGGAAGGGATTCCAGAACTTAGGGTCCAGGCAGATTAAGGCATGGTCATCAACGCAAAGCAATGCAAATTGAGGGCGACCAAGAGGTCAGAATCAAAAGTACAACAGTTGAAGCTGGCTGGGCCTAGGATGCTTATCTTGAGGAACTCCTGCAGAGAGTTGTCCTGGAGCTGAGAAGACTGACTTCCAATAAGCATAGTCATCTTCCTTTGTGCCAAGTATGACTCCAATCCAGGCTCCTAAGACAGCACTTTCCAAACCTAGTGTCACAACTATCTGGAAGTGCAGAAGATACTTGGAATGCCACCATCTATAAGATCCCCTCCAAGCCACTCACCATCGTGACTTGGAAATATATCAAGGTTTCTTCATTGCTGCAGGGTTAAAATCCTGAAATTCCCTTGGCAACAGTATTGTGTCTACCTGCAGCACCAGGACTGCAGCATTTCAAGGAGGCAGCTCATCACCACCTTCTCAAGGGCAACTAGGGATGGCCAATAAATGCCACGTCCCATCAATTAATTTTTCAAACCTCGGAGGGCTATAGGGACAGAGGAGATTACAGAGATAAGGAGCAATAAAGCTCCTTTTAAAATCATGATGTCGTTTGATGGGTGACTTAGATTTGGTGCAATTAAGGGCACAGTTTTTGATGGTCTTATGGATCTAAATGGTAGAATGTGGAATGTGGCCAGGTGTGCATTTAGTCAAGTCTATGGGGCAAGACCACAAAGATTCTATTTCAGCAAGGAATACTAGATATCAATAACAATGGGTTACTGATCTCAGGATGCTGAGATCAATCTAACATTCCCTCCGATAGTTCTAATCAGCTTTTGGATATGTAACATATTAAAGGACAGAGCAACTTAGAACTGAATGAACCAGCGACCTTTCAAAGTATATACCTCTAGTAGTAAATAGATAAATATGGAATCTTAGTAAAAGACAAACAGAGTAAAACCAAGATAAGGTGATAAATGCAATCAAGAAATGTTTGGAAGGATAAGGCCAAGCGCAGGCAGGTGGGACTAGTTTATTTTGGGATTATGGTTGGCATGGATTGGTTGGACTGAAGGGTCTTGTGCTGTATGACTCTATGACTAAATATGATAGAGGTATACGAGGAAGCTTAAAGATATGAGTAGGTTAAGAAATATGACCCTTTTAATAAACGGATGAAGCCAGTGGTACTAATGGTTTAAAGGTTTTACGTGTTCTCAGTTTTAATCATACAGCCATTGTGATGAAACTTTGAGATTTAGATCTATGCATTTTAAAACCGTTTACTGCAGGTTTGGATTTAAAATTCTGAGTTAAACATACAGGGTTGTTTTTATCTTTATCTTCATTTTTATTGTTAATAAACTCTTGTTTTATTGTTATAAAACAAAGACTGTAACAATGCATGTCTCATGGTAAAAAGTCATTTCTGTTACAAATATTAAAAAAGATCAGGTTTAGCCAGTTTCCTATCAGGGATCTGACTTGTCCAGCACTAAATCAACTCACCCCATAACAACTGGGACTGCTAGATCACAATATCATTCTACTGATAATAACCAAAAGAGTTACCAAAAGCTGCTTCTCTGATTCATAATTATTGCCATTTATTTCAGGTATTTCTTTGAAGAATTCTGTTAAAAAGAACTTTCTTTGATCAAAAGTGGATAGATGATACAAAAACCATTGGAAACATGAGATTTGATGTAGAGAGAGTTTTAAAAATATCACTTAAAAAGAATCAGCTTGAAGATCAGAAACCACTGGATTTCTACAGATCGGAGAAAATGGAACATGGAAGGAGGGTAAATGCAATGTATGAATGCAAGGAAAGGAGCAAGAAGTTTAGATGAAATGCTGAGCTTTTGGTGGCTGTTCAGCAGATGGAAGGTAAGCCTGGGTTTTCTTCGTTAATGCTGTGAGCAGTGTTACAGGATAAAGTAGTTTAATTCCATTGTTCAAGTGAACATTTACAATAGTCAATGCCACGAATGCTGTATCACTGAGCTAGTGAAGAGGAACGAGAGATAATCATCCACCTTTTCATGCTATAATTTGAACTCAGTGAGAAGTATTGTAAAAATCACAGTGGGCTTTTTCCTTCCATCATAATCTAAAATGCAATATTATTATTTGTTGCCAAAGCAGCAAGGTGCTTAAACACCTTAGGCCACAGGTTCAAGTTACTTGTTCATTTCTTGCTTCACAATCCCTGCCCTCCTGCATTCTCCCTTGTATAATTAGCTACTTCCCCTGAAATGCATCTACGCTGGCTGCCCCATGGTAATGAGCTCACAGTCTAACCACTCTCTGAATAATTAAGTTTCTCCTGAATTCTCCACTAGATTTATTACCTATTTTATACTTACGGCATCAGGTTCTGGTCTCTTCCACAAGTAAAAATATCTCTATGTCCATTATATCAAACCTTCACATAATATTAAAACCTTTACATGGTCACTCTTCAGTCTTTCCCATCCATAGAAAAAAGCTGTGGCCAATTCACCTATTATATTTAGTATTATTCTAGTACCTACTCCAATATCTCCATATCATTTTTATAATGTACAGAATAGGAATTTGTTCACAATAGTGATCTAAGCACTTTGAACATCTCTCAATGACTTAATGTGAACCACTGGAAAAAAGTGTGGTCAATTCATAATGCAAAAATAAGAGAGCTTGCAAAGAGCATGCACTATTTAGCTTGAGAGCATTCCTTACAGATTACTTGAGATTCACCACATTATTGATTTAATTTTTTGGTTTTGTTTCATTATTTTGTCACTACAACTGTAGGATGAAGGAAAATCTGTATTTTGAAAATGTCCATGAACAAGGAGAGATAAGCATATAAAGGGAAGCAATATTGTGGCACAGTTTGAACTTGAAATTTACCCTGAGTAAGGATAAGTTTCCTGATCCAATCTATTGTGGAAAGAGACCAGAACTGAATTCATAAGGAGTTCAACAAGTCAGAAAGATTCACCTAGCTTTTACTGGAGGAAGAATATCTGGGGGTGGAGTTGGAAAGCAGATTGGACAGAGCCTTGCAGTGAAAGATATTTCTGAGATTAAAAGTTCCTAGGCTGAGAAAGGAGAAGAACAGAAGCAAACCCGTTGAAGCTAAGAATTACTTTGGACTGACTATGGGAGAATTGAATGTGTAAAGATTGCGTGAAGGACATTTTAAGCTGTACTAGAAGAAAAAAAAGGAGGAATGTTATGTTTGTGCTATAAAGCTTTTTGCCTCCAAAGACAGTATTTAGTAATAGTGCTTTTCATTTTTTGTTACAGTAGAAATCTTTAAAATTTGGAATCTTGTTATGTGATCCTGTTAGCTATGAATGGGAAGTTCAAATTTCTTTTTAAAAGTTATCAGCCTCTACAGGAATCATAACATAATTCATTCAGTGCTTCTCCGAAAATATTTGCCATATCAGTTTACCTAAAGCAGTTTACATCATATTTTTGGGAAAAATTGTATAGCCACCAAATTTTGCTTAATTAGATTAATATCTTCAAATGACCTGTCAAAATGCTAATTTTCACTCCAGTATATATTTCCACCCAATTTAGCACCATGTAGCACATGCTTCAATTTATAGTCCCATAAAAACAGAAAACTGGAAACCCTAGCATTACATTAATATGAATTTGAAAACATTAAACAGCATTATACAACTCTGCTTCATTGTTACCTCTTCAACTTACTTAAATACATATTAATTTTAATATTATCTGTATCATTAAATTACGTGCCCCCCCAACAGCCCAGTTAATGTAGCAGCTACCTCTACCCATTCCTTTTATCAACATAAGGTTTGCAACATACGTTTCTAATTTCCCTTCCTGTTCTTTTCCCTTTTCCAAATTGTTTTATTTTCTTACCATTAGATCTCTGCTCTGCAACTGTGAAGAATTCCTTGACTGAACTGTTGCTTGATCTCCCTGTTAAGCTTCATCAGCTTTTTCCCTGGAGGATTCAAATCAGCAACAGTTCTAGTCTCATTCCACAATGCATTGGATCAGGGAACTTATCATGACTCAGGGTAAATTTCAAGTTCAAGCTGCACCACAATATTGCTTCCCTTTATATGCTTATCTCAGCTATAACTTTTGTGCAAAATCCTTCTAACCTGTCCTGGGAATATAAGGAGTAACATGGCTCTTAGACATTGATATTCAACATAATGTTAGTCACTCTGATGCACACACTGAATTGAGTTTATATTTATTGTGCTAAAAGCTGGAAATTGGCACTAATGGTAATTAAAAGGCTAGTTCATCCTTCCAGTCATTTTAGAGATTTGGAAGATCTAAGACTGGCCAAGAGTGCATTGGAATAGCAGCATTTGGAGGTTGCAATGCATAGATGAGGGTTTCTGTACCATAAAGACTGAAGTGAAAGCAGAGACAGGGAATGTTAAGATAAACATAGAGAGTCTTTGTGAGACAGTGAACTTGGAGAAGACATAGGAAGTGGGAGGGAAACTTGAGGGACATGGGAATTTAGGGCTACGACTGGAGGAAAACTGGATATTTGGCTTAAATGCGCAATGAGAAAGGGGAAGCAATAGAGGAATGTGAAAGATGGTTTCAAAGAACAATGAGGTCATGAGGTCCTTGACTTGCAGGTGGTGAGGATGCAGTAGATAGGGTTTTATGGAAGCCCTCACTTGGCAGAAACCTCAATTTATTTTTAAATAGGAGAAATGAGCTTTCAAGAACAAAAGGTTTTGTCTCTAATTCTTAAAAATAATTCAGATTTGATACTACAGGGCTGGAAGGTGATGAAAAAATACCAGAACCTGTTTTCACCTTTATTTTGTGAAAATAATTTTTAGTTTTAAAGTTTAAAAATGTGAAAACTGCAGCTGATCATCAATACAAAGATCTGTTAAAAAAATTACAACACGCAGAATTGTGGAAGCTAATCTGAGATCGTTGCCTCAGGATTTAACAAACGTATGTGTAAGTCACATTTTTGAAACTGTAGAGCTATTAACATCCAATGAATGTGCTTAGGTGGATATGAGCGTTTAACATAATCTGCAGGCTTAAACACAGCAAAGATCTGTTGCTATTGCCATAATGACAAATAATAAAAAAAAAAATTGACAGTGGTGAGTAAGGAGGAATCAAAGAAGTTTTGAGAGCGAATTGAGGAAAAGGCTAAAAAAAGAGAGACTGGGGTAGAGAATGGGAAGGGCATAGTCATGAACAGGATTCTTTATAGGAAATACTAACGTACTTTATAAAGAGAAACTCCAATTACTTTCAAATACTTGATTCCATTTAATTTGAATTAAACACAAAACTTGTCACTTATCAAAAATTCAGTTATCAATTAAATAAATTAAATGCACAATTTATTTAACATTCCTTTGCTTAATATGTGGAACAGCTCCTGGGATGGTATGATTTTATAATGGCTGTAAGTTGATCAACAGTACATAACCAGGGGCTGTATATATGAAGGAATTCTACTGGGATGATTGATTAATTTTTGAGAATGTTTTATTCCATTCAATTATCTACAATTCAAACAATTTGGATAGATCCTCATGACGCTGTTTTTGAGAGTTGGCTTAACTGTACAGCTTCATTTAATCCAGAGTAAATTCGCTCTGAACTGCTGCCAGGTTTGAGCTTATGGAAAAGACTTGCATAGGATATAGGAATATCTCTCTTTCTCAAAAGGCAGATGAACAACACCAACCCTCTGGCCCACAAACAGAAACTACAGATTCTAAGCTCCCTGGACTCTTGGCTTACATTGCACTAGTCTACTGGCAAGAGTAAGATTGCTCGTGAATGCTATTGATTGACTATCAATGATTGTAGCAATGCAAATTTTCCTCCCTTGAGTTCGAATGCAATTATGAATTTTAAGGAATTATGATGTTGATGGATGGAACTTTCTTTATATCCAACTGCACCATCAAATATTTCCAAGCCATTTACAGTTTGAGTTAGAGAATTGGTGAAGCTTCATTTACACTGCCCTGTTAGCCTCTGCCTGATTAAGTATCAGATGTGCTAGTTACAATGTGATTCTCATATCCCTGTTTGCACTTTAAAACAAAACCAAAATAACTTCAGTTTAAATGCAAATTTACTGCTTTTGTATGGTACACTCTCTGACCATGACTTAGAAGGCCAGAGTTCATACTGGAAATGGGCAGGAACCTGAGCAATGTTAATTGGGATCCATTGAAGTTACAGCACCCATTGATGTCTGCACTCACTGAACATCTGCAGACCAAAGCAGGCCAGAGGTATTTTGAACATGCATTGAAGGGACGTTCAACCCAAGTCAGGAAAAGCAGGTAGAAAGAGAAAATAGTGCCTTTTTTGCAAGCTGCTGTGTTTAAAAGTGTATAAATATCTCCATTTAAGTGTCCCAGCTATAACAGGTTTGACACAAATTTTGCTGCTGCTGAAAACTAGCACCTCATTTTACTTGTGAAGTTTGCTGAGTGTGGAGGCCAGCCAGATGAACACTGAAATAGCTAAATCAGATCCATGGATGATAGCTTCAGCAACATGTAGGGAAGGATTGGGTAATATAGCAGAACATGAAGGTAAGGCAACCTTCGCCTAGGGGTTTTATGGGTCTCAAGCTCACTTTGGTTGATGATCTTGCAAATTGATTTAACCTGAATCAGGAGCTGGAAATCGCTGGCAAGGGCTTGTGGTAAAGACTGAACATAATGGTTGTGGGCTCAATTGTGTTTAAACAGATTATTTAAGACTGCATGTTACAGAAACAGTCTGACAACACAAAGGCAGTGGTGCATTCATGAGAATGCAGTACAATTGTAGAGCCAGGTCTTGTCAATGTATTTACAGGAGCTCATCCTGACAGAAGAAGTCACTGAGAAGCAGCGTGTAGAAAGTGTGGAGGAGGAGGAAAAGTTGGTCAAGGACAGATCATTGGAGTCCTAGAAGTCTTAAAGTGTGGGGGTGAGAAGTTGAGCTAGTGTGGAGAAATGATTGTGTAACAAATTGGAACCAAACCCAACAGAGAGAGGAAATTAGAGGAGTATGGTGTGTTAGACTGTGTCAAAGGCTGCAGAATAGTGGTGAGGAGATGAGGATGAGAAGAGATCAGGAGAAAAGAAATGGAGCAAATGGGCACATCATTCAGTACGATCATGACTGATCATTGTTCTCCACTTGCCCTCTTGCTTCACATATCCCTCAGCATGAACGTAGGTCGTAAATAGAAGGCCTTGTGCTGATCCTTTCACCACTTCAATAGTGATAGCTCTCCAAGTTAAAAATACCCCTTTTTACTCTTAACCTAACTCCATGACCCCTTATCAGGCATATGACCTTTTGTATTATATGCCATTTGGAAGTTCAAGAGAATAACACTCGGTTTATCCAGTCTACCCATCCTCAAAAAAGCATACATTTTTCAAATATTATTTCCCTTTCATAAAAACACAATGATTTTCTAAAATTTTCTAAAATCCACACAATGGATTTGACTCCAACTGAACTTATGAAAGTAACTGATGAATAAATCTCCAGTTCTCACCTGGAATGCCAAGGTGATTTAGTTTAACCATTTTGCACAATTTTGAACTATCATACAAGTCTGTTCCAACATTGTAGTTCAACACATGGCCATTATATTTAAATTTTCAGGTAAATAACAGGAAAAGAGAAGCTCTCTGAGTTAAAACAGGACTGCAGGATGTTAGCTGTAAACCTCCAACAAACAAAACTGGTGATCATTCCAACACTGCAACCATAATTACCAGACCAAACAAGAACAGGGTTAAAGAAGCAACAAAAGCACAAAGAAATCATTTTAAATAGAAGAATAAATTTTCAGGGATTGGAATGGAGATAGAACTGAATGCGTTACAAAGAGGTTTTGTGTTTAAGGTGGCCCCAAACAGACGGACAGGCACTCCCCAATAAATTGAGTAGGAGGAAGATTCCTTTCGAGGGCGGGTTGGCGGTCCATGATCAGAGTGGGTAGGACGCTGTGCAATTTCATTGCTGATAGGGAGAACGCAAGAAACATGAAAGAACAAGTTGCAGAATATAGTCACCATTTCACGCACGCGAGGTCGGCTACTTCAAATTGTTCTCTTTCTACCAGAAATGGCTGTGGATTTCTTATTTGAAACAACCAATACAGAAATATGGAAAAGATAAAATCTGGGATTGACTTTTTCTTTACATTTATGGTAGTGGAGGTAAATAACCCATTCAATGTCTTTCAGTTCATTTCGTTTCTATCAACATTATCCTTCGCATGTTTTCTTCGTTGACAAGTTCTATGCTAATCTGTATAAATCAAAGGAAATCCCTTGTTTCTTTGAACTAATCCTTTCCAAATCGTTACTTTAGTGTGGTTAGGGTGGGAAGATGATAGCTGTAACTACCACAGAATGAAGTGAGATTAGAGGGCTGGTTGAGGGATTTGTCACCTTCTTTGAGGTGCATTATTTCCAATACTTCTGTACATGCTCCTACAAATGGCAAAACTTCGAACCTTGACTTCACACAGTCTGGTTGTAACCAGGCTTCTTTGACAATACTCATGGAGAATTCCACATCCTCTATCACATGACTTGATAAATACAATTTCAAGTGTGCTGCTTGAGTGACTGCTCGAATGTTTATAGTAAGATAAATGAAAGATGTGCCACAGCCTGAAGTATGATGATACATAATTCAGTAATGGCTTAAATTGTAACCCAATTATCATTTCCACTCTTCCAACGTAACTAGTCCTTCAAAACTCTTTCATTCTAACTGTTTGCACAGATTCCACACCCTCCAGGATGAAGTTGACTTCTTGCTGAAGTGTAGTTCCACAAGAAACACTCACCTGCCAGACCTCACAAACATGCCCATTATACATTTACGGACCTCGGTGTTCAGTAAATGTTCCCTCACTCGCTGGCTTACAGGATCCAAATATATCGTCGCTGATGTAAAAACTTATAAACTTTCAATAGGTGATCACTGGATAGCAACCAGGAGCTCAGTTTACTCAGCACTCAGCTGAGAGCTCAACTCAAAAGATTTTTCTCTGTCAGGCTCAGCTATTTTAACTAGCTGAGCACATAGCTATCATAGATTCGAGCATAGAAGTCACCATGAAAAGGTCCAAAAATCCTCCATCGTGCATTAAGTCTGAACTGCTGGCGTGGGTGGTCACCATTTTGAAATGTGGAAAGTAATTTATATTTATGTAGCATGGTTTGCTGAATGAATTAATCCTATAGAGATACCGTAAGCCACAATCAAAAAATTCAAAGACCTGTCAAAGTCACTGTCTTTGGCCTCTGATGAAAAGAGTTCATGGAATTTATTCTGAATGATCTTAGCTGGCTATGGCATCATCACAAATATCTCACTCTGGATCAGATGTGGTTCTTTCAGTTCCATAACTGCCCCTCCACCACAACTCATCTTCCTCTCAATTCACCGAATTAGATATTCTACATTTTCTGAGCAATCCGATGACAATTTGTGCACTAGAAAGATCCCATGATCACCACAGACAGATCAGCAAGTGGGTTAGCACACATATCTCCACTTTTTTGTGAAAGTTACTCTTTCTCAATTATCCACCCATTCTGTTGGGTGTGAAGACGATTTTTGAAAAACTTGTTGAGGCACACACCTAAAATTTGAATTACAGATGTTAGGCCTCCTTGTGTGACTGCATTTTAGCAAAATTGTGTCTTCTTATAGGCCAGTTGACTTGCATGCAATCTATGATATTTGTCTCGTCTATTAGCTTGGTTGAGTTTGCAGATTACGAGTAGAAACTTGTGAATTTGTACCCAATATCTACACAGTGACTTTCGAAAAAGAGTACCTCAGAGATTCACCTTGTCTAGAATCAGTGTTGACTGGAAAAATTCTATCCAGAACAACACATCCAAATGCGACTGGGCCAAATTGAGAACATTTCTCTAACTGAGAAGATGCTCATTGACAGAGTCTAGACAGTTATCAGAAGCACATCAGATGGTTATGGTGCCTTACCTGTCACCAGCTCCAGATACGTTCAGTACTTTTTCAGGTTCAATAGCAATTGCTGGGTAATGTATAGCACAAACCTTACCAGGTACAATCTGGACAAAACAAAAACATTTGAATGCAGTGTCACCACCTATTAGAGCACAGGTAGACCATGGTATGGGGTAACGGAACATGGGTGAAAAATGTGCAGAAATTGTCTTAACCATGGTGTTATAAGGAGGTGTCAATCAGAAGGTTAGCACTTCCCCCAAGAATGAGATAGACTGGAGATTGGGTTGCCCAGGTCATTCTTGGTTCTAGAGATGTCAGTGTGCTCAAGGAATGTCACATTCTTTTCCCTACCTCTTGTAGGTAACTCACTGGCCAACAGTTACTATAACATTGTGTTTTGGGACAAATTCAAGAATGAAAATCTGACAGTAAGCACACAATTGAAAATTAGGGAGCATGGTGATACAGGAGGAAACTGGGGTGGGAAATGGACAATAAAAGCAAGATTTCCCAAGAAAATCTACACTTTCAAATGAATCTGAAACTAGGAAAATTAAGAATCTAGGTGTGTTCTATCAAATATGGTATTAACACGGAGCCCCTGATGGAGAGCTCAGCAATATGGGTGCAAACACAGTAATGACAGAGATTCAATTGTTGGAGAGGCTAACCAGACTAGAATGATGGTCCTGGATGTTTTGTTGTATTCCAGCTGTTAAGCTACAGTGTACCTGGGCTTTGAGAAGGTTAAAGTGAATGGAATTAGTAGGATATCAAACTGAATTAAAATTAATGAGCAGAAAACCAAGTAGAAATAAGGCAGTTTTCAAGACAGAATGGGTGCTCTTGATGGTTATGTTCTGAGAACATTTCTATTTATTATATATAACCAGAATGTTCAGGATGTGCCATCATTGAAGGTTGACCTAGACAAACAGGTGGATAGGAGGAATAGCCAGGAAAGCAGAGTTGAAGGCCTAAATTAATCCAATTGTTTTGAATAGCCAAGCAAGCTCAAAAGGCTGTTACTCCTGCTCCTGTTTCTTACACTCTGAACAATGATTTAGAGAGGGGATGGGAGGGGTTTGTGTTGAAATTTGTAGATGATACCAAAACATGTGCAAACTAGGCTTCATCCCGAAGTATAATTAACAATAAGCCAAAATGAAATCTTGACAGGATCTTCATTCTACACTAGAGTACATTGCAGACTCACCAAGAAGTTGCCAGGTAAGGGAAATATGAAGAAAAACATGAAAGGCTGGATCATTTTTCAACAGACAAACATAAATGATGGATGGTACAATAGAGGAGCTCATGATAATGAAAGGATGTGGCATTGCAGATCGAAGCAGAGTAGCCGAAGGGGCAAGATTGACGGTTAATAATTACAGGAATAAATGGAAAGTATTTACATGACAAGAGAAACTTCTTCACCCAGAACTGAGACTGTGAAACAGCATTCCAGGGCTAGTGCTCTAGTTAAAACTTGTGAATATTTAAAATTAAATGGGATAGATAGATGGAGGAACAGGGTTTGTGTATTTGGCAACATATTGAGTAAATTTAAGTAATTCAGTTGTGTGAAAGGAAATCTTAACAGAGTGGCTGGGCTGAAGGCTTGCTTTATATTTTAACTTATGTATTTGCAAGGCAACACCTCATTTCAATTGTGCAGCAGTAGCCAATGGTGTAACAAAGTTTGAGGGGCCACTGTGCGGGAAATTATTGGTTTATGACAACACACGGATGTTCTATATTTGGATTACCTGAATTGTGTCTTAACTCAGCAAACACTCACACCTCAGACACCACTCAACTGCAACTGATAACCTTGGAACAGGTTGCTGATCACCTTGTTGGCAAAACAATGTGTGCAATGTTTGAGAAGGAGCCAGAATTAATGTCAACACTTTGTGAATGAATAAACAGAACATTCAGGTAGGCTACAAGTCAATGAATGAACATTTCAATTTAATTGCATACCTTAGGAGCTTTCTTTGGCTGAAGAAAAATAGTTCCTTCTTCATTTCTGCCACATAGGAGTACGCCTTGGTGATCCAGAGTCACAATCACACATTGCAAGTGTTTCAACAGCGGCTGTGACATGTCCAGAGCAACACCAATGACATCATCCATCAGCGTGGGTAACTCTGTGCAATTGAGAAAAGGAGGGTGATAACCTTGCAGACACTGAAGGAAAGCTCACATTACGAGTGAATGCTGAGTACAGCAGTGCATCAATCCCACAAATGGCTGATAGCTATGTGCACTCATACTGACGGAGCATCACATCCAACAGATACACTGCATCTACACTGCTGGAACAAAATAATGAATTTAATTAATTTTGTCTCCTGCCACCAACTCTGATAAATTTGTACTATTCAAATGCAAGTTATTCATAAACAGAACAAAGTAACAGATTTATTACATTGTTCAAATGTTTAGGATTTAAAGTCCTAAGAATGGGATAGACATTTCCAGTGCTGAGTATAAGGCCTGATCGATCTCCCGTGGATTGCACATTCAGAATATTAACTCTCCAGTCATGAGCAAAGATGAAGATATACATAAATATTTGTATAAAATATAAGCCAGTACGTGTGCCTCACTAGAAAGTGATAAATGTCATCCATTGTTTATATTGAGATGCCCTCATGCCATCCTCCTTCTTGTTTCACAATACAATCCAACTCCCAGTGCAGTGACAAATCAGTTTATAGATCTGGTGTGTCACTGCAGCATGGAATGAATGTGTGTACACACACACACAAACACACACAGTTTCTGATTGCAGCTTTGCTGCTGGAGCTCAACTAGAAGCAGTCTCTCCCATAAAAGGTGTAGCTTTCTGAGGTCAATCCCCACAAGATGATCTGCTGACTAGACCTGAAGTCAGCTATTCTTCACCAGAAGCATCAGTAGAGAAAGTGGAGTTGTATCAAAAAGAGCAATGGACAGGTGGAGGAGAAAATACCCTTCTCTGAAGAAACAAAATAGAGTCTCAGTATTAAATCAAACATACAATACACAATATAATAATGAAAGAATAAGTTTGTGACAGTAAGGGGAGTAATGGGCAATACTTAGTCCACTAGTCGAGACATCTAGCTCCAGAAAGCTGCAGATGTCAACAGCGACTGCCTCTTGTAGATGTCGGTGCTCATATGCTGAGAACCCAATCTTCTGTTTGTAGACACAGTGCTGAGGGTTCAGCCTGCTTTCCCTCTGCCCTTTGGAGCAACACGTGACTGAGGAAAAGGCAGATATTGCTGGTATTGGTGTTGCTGATGTTGTTATTTCTCAATAGAGCTGCAAGCTACAGGTGCACAAGCTGCTGCAACCTCACAGTGAAGGCCGATGGCAGGGAAGTGAAGATGAAGGTGAGTGAAGTCTAAGACAAGTGAACTTTCTTCCAAAACGTTGGAAATCACCTGTCAAGAATGAGTGCACACTCTCAGTACAATCTCTGTGAGCACCAGGCTCTCTCAATTGTAGTTATTTCCTTTCTAAGCTAGAAGCCTTCCCAGTTTTGTTGGAGAAAGACTATCCTCTTTACATGCACCTGGTTGACTGCAGCTTGAGGAACCACTACACCAGCTTAAAAGTCAGATTGTTGGGTTAAATTGATAGTTAACTGGGAATTTCAATACTTCAATTACTTACCCAGCAGCCTCACAGTTTAATAGCAAACCTGTCGGAATTAAACCTTGAAGTAGGTGTGATTGTGATAGGTTTCTGCACCTGCACCATTTTTTGAGGCTTTAGACTTGCTCACACCTGAAACCACTTGACAGTCAAAACTCTGTCTTTTACCCATGTTGACTCAAACCGGTTTGAAATTTGCTGCAAAATAAACATATTGGAAATGATCACCTGTTGGCACTGGTAGTCCAAGAGCCTCATTCATTGCCCGTAATTCCTGCAGATTGGGTGATGTGTATGTCAGAGATTTCCAACTGTCTGACTCAAATGGTTTGCAAGCTGCGATACAGTTTGTTGGTTCAAACAACACTGCAGACAAGACAATGCATATAAAAAGGTGTTGAAGTTTCGTTTAACATTCCGTGGTTTTAGCAACATTTACATACTGTTTCTGTTGCCTACAGAACGTAAGCTTTTCTGTGCAGAAGTGACATGACTATCACTGCTGTGCTCTCAGCAGCTAGTTGTGCTGCATAGCAAAACACCAAAGACTGCCTTGAAATGAATGCATGAATGAATAATTTTTATTGTGACATATATCTGGTGAGATACAATGATAAGCATTTTGTTGCCACAATCCAGTGCCATTTTAAGTTATAAGAAGAAAGTCCTCAAATAGAGTTCATCTTCATCAGCCAGGGTTCCAAACATAGCTCCAGGGCTTCTGCAAGGTCTCTACAAGGTTGCGCTCAAGGAGTCTCGCTCTAGGTACAGCAACGACGAAGCTGATTCCCCAGGAGACCCTGGCTCCTCATGTTGCCACTGTCTTGCCAACAGCACGAAGTGTCCCTGCTGTGGGCCTGCTCACATCTGGAGTGCCTGCTGTCGCGCTCACATCCGGAGTGCCTGCTGTCGCACTCACACTGTTACAATTGACAAGGGGTGAGGTGCTGTACTGATTCATGGCAAATTAACTTGGAAATGCAGTAACTGAACAGTGGGACTCTACCATGTTGTGTAATCATTAACTAGTCTATAGCTCCTGTTTTGTTTGGTTTGAATTCCTAACTCATTGATGTAACACTTTCAGTTATATGCCTGGTGCAGTCCATTACCTGGTGTTCCATGTTCTTTTGCCACACTGCAGACATAATTGATAGTCGATGCAGGAATATTTCCATCTAGACACACAAATGAGGCCAATTGGAGTTGCTTCTTGAATTTAGAAACCTAGCAAATAACAAGCAGACCGGTAACACAGAGATCAGAATAGTGGGAGCCAGGAGAACAAACTAGGGAGAAGTGAGCTTGTAGAGTTGTTATCTCACAGAAATTCTATTATTGGTTTCTGGGTTTGTTCTGATTGATGTTAGGGCCAGTAATTCATACATACTAATGCCATTGTTAACCTAATCCAAATGGCAGGAACAGGGGTTGGTTTCGATCAGGCTGCCATTTTACACCTAGTCCATTTCAACAGCCCATTAATTTAAATGGAAAGTGTACATCATAGAACAAAGATGGGGCCTTCAGCTTTGTATGAATCTAAACCATGTCATGCAGTTGCCAAGAAAGCATTTGAGGAAGAAACAGATTGGTTTAATTCCTCTTTTGTGTGTACAATTTCTGAAATTTAAAGGTTACCACAGCTAGTTTGGTAAGGGACAGAGCACTATGGATGACAGAGCTGGGTTTCTCTTACATACTGTTCTGTTATTTGCTGGTGAATGTCCATGTCTCCAATGCCCAGGCTTAGTTCTCCATTTGCTGCAATCACTGCACAGTACACTGCTGTGCTACGTCCTGGTAACACTGCCACAGCACCAGTATCCTAGAAAGAGGGAGGACAATATCTTAATCTGAGAGCAATCTAATAGCACCATACAAAACAGAGTCAGTTATATGTGCTGTTCTTGCATAACCAAATGCAGTGGTACCATTGAGACCAACAACATCAACTTGCATTTATTTGCTACCTTTCATGCAAAATATATCCTGGATTCTTTTAGGACATCTACTCTCTCCAGCCTGTGATATTTCTCCTTAATATGAGGCTACCATTCCTTTCCCACCTTTGCTGAACACCATGTATCCAGGAATATTTAATACCCTGTCCTGCCATGTTTTGAGAAAGATTGCCATTCTTATTACATTTCCACCTGGTGATCTGCACTTGTAGCTTCCCAACCTTATTTATCTCCTTCTGAATTTTCACATACATAAGGTGTTAAATAAAAGATTACTACACAAGATAAGAGGATATGATGCTGGGGATGTCAGCAAACTTGAGTTTTAGAATTTTATATTGAGTTTGCTTAACTGAGCTATTTTGAGGTTAGACAGTCCACTAGCCGAACAAAGAAGCCACGTAAGTTTTCACAGTACAGCACACTAACACAATTTCAGAACACTAACCACTAGGATTGTAAGTAGCAAACAACCAGTAACCTTTAGTTGATCATTAATCATATGGAATTACATTGTAAATGAAGAAGTGATTAACAATCAATAGTTAATAAAGGCTGTTATCTTGATCAACTTAAATTAATTATATTAACTGCCCATGCTTTTAAAAGGATTGTAGAACATGTGGGAAAGCAAGGAACAAGACATCTCAAGAGTCTTATCAACAATGCTGCCTTTGAGTCTTCATTTCATAAACACAAGCATGGATAAAGGTTTGTTCATTTTAAAGATAAAGTCAAGACTCTAAAACACAATAATGTCTCATCTTTAAGGCAATCAGCAGACGTAGACAGATCCAAGCAAATTGACCATTCCCTCACTATTAACAAATTGGATTTCAACACTAACTTTTAATTGGGGTGGGGGTGATCAGGAGGAGTATTTAATCCCAAATTGAGTATGAAAAGGTTCTCAGAACCTTTGTTTATGAGTATATGGCTTATCCTTAGACAGCTGGACAGTATATTCCTGCCTCAGGACAGGATTACATTGATCTGAACTAACCTAGTTTTCAGTGCCAATTCTTGTCGGTTACTTTCATTGGTGAGTCAGATACCTGTCAGCACAAAAACTGGAGGTGGCTGGTGTCAAGCAAGGAAAGATTTCCAGTCCTCAAGCCGGGTTCTGTACTGGCTATCTAGCTCAAAGTCTGTCCTGCATTTTCATTATGGGATAACCACCTTTTGTATTTTTTTGTTAGCCAGTTCAATAGTCCTTAGATATCAGATATATACTTTTATTATATTTAATAGAACTTGGTATTATACATTGACTTAGTGTTCTTGTTTTGCCTGATGGGAATTTGCTATAAAATCTAAAGCAGCTGCTTGAAGTGGTTAATTCAAGACCTTTAATTGCATGTGCACAACCAAATTGAACTAACCTAAATTATCTAAACAATGACCTTTCCAACTTGTGGAGATGATATATTTGCATTGAGATGGGGCTGGCTAACTAACAGGAAACAGAGTCAAGATAAATGGGTCTGTTTCAGGTCGGCAACTGTAGCTAGTGGAGTGCTTCAGGGATCTGTACTGGAACCTCAACTTTTTACGATCTATAATAAGGACCTGGACAAAGGAACCAACTGTACAGTAGCCAAATTACTGACAGTACAAAGATGGCTGGAAAATAAGTTATGAGTAGGATACAAAGCGTTTGCAAAGGGTGTATGTGGGGTAAGTGAGTGAGCAAATATTTGGTAGATGGAATATAATGTGGGAAAATGAGGCATTCCATTTTGGCAGGGAGAACAGAAAAGCTGAATTTATTCCATTATTTAAATGGACAGAAGTGGCAGAATGCGGCAGCAGAGGGCCTGGAGTTTCATGCACGAATGACAACATGTCAGCATGCACAGTTATTAGAGCAGCAAAAGGAATGTTGGTCTCATTGTAAGAAGGACTGAATATAAAAATTTGGAGAGGACTACTCCATTAGATAGTTTTGAGCAACTTATTTAGAAAAGTACAAGCTCCCAAGGAAAGCAGTTCAGAGAAGGTTCACTATGGTGATTCCTAGGATGAGGGTTTTCAAAAATACTTGCTCAGAAGATGTGGGTTTTTCTGGCAAGGCCAGCATTTATTGCCCTCTCCAATGATGCTTGAGAAGGTGTTGGTTAGTTGACTTCTTGAACTGCTGCAGCCCATGGTAAGTAGGTGCACCCACAATGCTGTCATGGTAAGTAGGTGCACCCACAATGCTGTTAGGGAAGGTATGATAAGACTTTGTAGCGGTTGATACAACTGAGTCATTTGTTAAACTGTTTCATTCTGCTGCAGGTCTGGAGTCACACATACAGCAGACTAGGTGAGGACAGCAGATTTCCTTCCCTGAAGAATACGACTCAATCAGATGGGCCTATTCCTTATAAAAGGTCAATCAATAATAGTTTCATGGTCACCATTAGACTAACTTTAAATTGCAAATTTATTAACTGCAATAAAACCAATAGACATAGGAGCAGAAATTAGGCCATTTGGCCCATTGAGTCTGCTCTGCCATTCAGTCACGGCTGTTAAGTTTCTCAACCTCATTCTCCTGCTTTCTCCCCGTAACCCTTGATCCACTTGACAATCAAGAACCTATCTGTCTCTGTCTTAAATATACTCAATGACCTGGCCTCCACAGCCTTCTGTGGCAATGAATTCCATAGATTCACCACTCTCTCTGACTGAAGAAATTTCTCCTTATGTCCATTCTAAGGGTGTTCCCTTTACTCTAAGGCTGTGCCCTCAGGCCCTAGTCTCTCCTACCAATGAAAACATCTTCCCAACATCCACCCTGTCCAGGCAGTTCAGTATTCTGTAAATTTCAACTAGATCCCCCCTCATCCTTCTAAACTCCATCGAGCATAGACCTAGAGTCCTCAGACATTCCTCATATGTTAAGCCTTTCATTCTTGGGATCATTCTTGTGAACCTCCGCTGGACCTGCTCCAGGGCCAGTACATCCTTGCTGAAGTATGGGGCCCAAAACTGCACACAATACTCTAAATGTGGTTTGACCAGAGTGTTATAAAGCCTCAGAAGTACATCTCTGCTTTTAATATTCTAGTCCTCTTGAAATAAATACCAACATTGCATTTGCCTTCCTAACTATCGACTCAACTTGCAAGTTTACCGTAAGAGAACCCTGGACTAGTCCCTTTGCACTTCAGATTTCTGAATTTTCTCCCCATTTATAAAATAGTCCATTCTTCCTACCATAGTGCATGATCTCACACCTTCCCACATTATATTCCAACTGCTACTTCTTTGCCCACTCTTCTAACTTGTCTAAATCATTCTGTAGCCTCCCTGCCTCCTCAATACTACCTGTCCCTCCACTTATTTTTGTGTCATCTCCATAGTAAGATATAAACCCATGTTCCCAGAACCTTACAAAGGGGCATGGATGTGGTGAATAGCCAAGGTCTTTCCCCACGGTAGTGGAGTCCAAAACTATAGGATGTAGGTCTACGATGAGAGAGGAAAGATTTTAAAGGGACCTAAGGGGCAACTTTTTCATGCAGAGGGTGGTGCGTGTATGGAACGAACTGCCAGAGGAGATGGTGGAGACTGGTATAATTACAAAATTTAACAAGGCATATGAATGGGTAAATGACACCTAAGGGTTTAAGAGAGATATGGGCCAAATGCTGAGAAATGGGACTAGATCAGTTTAGGATATCTGGTCGGCACGGACGAGTTGGACCAAAAGGTCTGTTTCTGTGCTGTATAACTCTGACTCCACAACTTTTTCTAATTATAGCTTAGAAAAATGAGAGGTGATCGTATTGAAAAATACAGAATTTTGAGGGGGGTTGACAAGGTAAGGTGCTGAAAGGATGTTCCCCTTCAAGGGGTCATTTAGAACCAGGGAGCAAAATTCCAAAATAAGAGTTCTTCACTTTAAATCAGGGCTGATGAGGAATTTCATCTCTGAGGATTGTTAGTCTTTAGAATTCTCTTCCCCAGTGAACAGTAGAGGCTTGAGTGTAATTAAAGTTGAGCAGACTTTTGACTGACAAGGGAGTAAGAGGTTATAATGGAGCAGGTGGGAAAGAGGAGTTAAGGCTACCATCAGAAGAGCTATGAGCTTACTGAAGAGTTGAGCAAGCTTGTGGAGCTGAATGTAATAAACTCACAGGAATGGATTGTGGTATCTTGGATCTTCCTTGATTCAGAGCAAAAGGTATTAATCACAGGGCAGTTCTTCTCAGCTGGATGAAACTGACCTAGATGTTAGTTAGTAATAAGACATTACAGCCAAAGGCCGACATGCCCCTTACAGCTTCCAGTAAGGCCATGAGATGGGAGGAGCATGAGGATGTAGTTTCAGGTCAGCACTTCTCCCACACTTTGTTCTACCCACGCTGATGTGAAGAAGTTTCAAGCTAATGCCTGGCTCTTCTCAGCATAGGTAAAGTGTTGTGAAGTTGGGTACAGTACATGTGAATTAAAAGGCAGGATGTTAGAATTTATTTGTAAAAATGATGTGGGTTGGGGGGGGTGGTAGAGTGTGTGGTCCCTTTAAGAGGTGATGTGCTTTTCTAAGGTGGACATAAAATGTCTGCAAGCAGCTGCAGATGTATAGACAGTTCTTAAATTGAAACATATGTATCAATTTGCCATGTGGTTGGCAACCTAGGCTTGTTTTGATGTTAAGGCAACCTGATATTCATTGATAGCTTGAATATCAGTGAATTAATTTAAACCATGCCCTAGATACCAAAACCCATTCAAATTTAAATCTGATGGTGTTGACAACTTAGGATCAATCCTATTATAAGAAAATTGACAGGTCATCAAGGGTATAACAGAAGAGGGTTTTTTGGCAATCAGTCTGAGAGCAAACTACCATTGGAAGAGTAAAACTCTGGTTCTCACAAAAATCTTTAAGCTCTCTGATTAAGCACCATCTATGAGGTGCAATGGCACTCTTAGCTAATATTCCTGACACGAGGATTCGACAAAGAAAGAATTCCTGACTGAAGAATGGTGAAAAAAGCACAGAACATTGCGAAGACACATACCGACTCTAGTTTTGCAAGTCTGAGTTTTATATTATTTTTCTTATTACTTTGGTTTATCTAGGTTGGACTTGTATTTATTGGAAAAGTATGCCATTAGAATTTTGTTCTGTTCGGAATTAGTTAGTAGTTAAGGGGGAATTGTTTGCTTTGTTAGTAGGTCTGTTAATTTGTTCACTATTAGAGTTAGATAAATAAATTGTTACTTGTTGATTGTAGAGTGACTGAGGAGTTCATTTCATTTAACCATCCCCTCTGTAACAGACTGGGGGCTCGAGTCTGGGACCTGGCTTGTTTGTGTACAGGATCTGAATGGATTTGGACAGATTTGAACAGATTTGGGGTATGAAAGTTCCCAGCAGACTTAAACAGACATTGGGATTATTGTCCTAGATCTTTAATTAAAACTTAGGTGAGAAGTGCTGTTTAATTTTGGTTTTAATTATCAGAGGGGTTTGACATCCTCTCCCTAACAAAAAGCTAGAATTCAAACCCCACCTGCCTGTGCATACATTCCATCTAGTGGAGTGTTTCAGAATGGAATCCCCAGGGAGGTTTTCTCAACTAAAGCATGGTCGCTCCTAAGGAAAGGGAAGGTGTTGATAAATTTATAAAAGATGCTTTGAAAAGCATCCTAGATCAGTAATATATTTATCAAGTTGCATTTAGAAATGAATTCCTGCTCTGAGCTAACACATAAAGGCCTACCATATGACTGCAAAAACGAAGAACTGCTTCTCCATTGGCATCCTTTCCAATGGCAGAGATGAACAGTGGATTCAACCCCAAGCGACTTAGACAGTCTGAAACAGAGGAAGAAATATAGACACTAGTAACTGCGCAATTAGCTCTCTCTTTACCCAACCTGTGGCAAAATTGATGGATGAAACAGGTCATTTTCTGGATCTACAAAATCACTTCAAAGGGTTTGATCAAGTTGTCCTAGCAGTAAATGTACTGGATGGCAGTCTTTCATATCTAATCTGGTGTTTCCCTTAAATGTTTACAAACTGTCCTCGAGGATTAAAACTGCAATGAGTGTAAAATTGTTCTGTCTGAGAGAAAAAAAGTATAAACAATGAATCTGACATAGAGAATATTTCATTTGTGATTCCTGACTCACCAGCATTAAATAATCCCAATCAGAAGGCATTACTACTACTACTGTTAAAGTTAAGATAAGCACACATTTATTTTATAGAAAAAAAAATTGTAAAACACTTTCATTATATTATTTTTCTTGTATTGCAGGTGGCACACATCAATGAACCAATCAAATTGCCTGACCTACCAACCCTACCAAATAGTCCGTGCCATTTCTCAATCTCAATGTAGCTGATAACAAATCAATGGAAAAGGCAGTCGTGAACTGAACTCAGTCATTCAGATTTCCTGTATTTCTGTGGTGAGGCCAGTAAGTGCCAGCTGCATTGAAACCCTTAAAAATAGGCAACCGAGAGGTAAAATGTGAGTTCACAATGGAAATGATCAAACCATGATAACCTGATCTCAGTGGCAATACCACAAAAAGATGTGGGGCACTGGCAGGGAATTCCATCAGGAATTAGTGCTGCATGGTGGCTTAGTGGTCAGCACTGATACACCACAGCACCAGGGACCCAGACTCAGTTTCACCCTTGGGCGACTATTTGTGTGGAGTTTGCACATTCTCCCTGTGTCTGCGTGAGTTTCCACCAGGTTCTCTGGTTTCCTCCCACAGTCCAAAGATGTGCAGGTTAGGTGAAGTGGCCGTGCTAAATTGCTCATAGTGCCCAGGGATGTGTAGGCTAGGTGGATTAGCCAAGGGAAATGAAGGGTTACAGGGATAGGGGAGGGGGTTAGGTCTGCGTGGGATGCTGTTCAGAGGGTCGGTGTGGACTCGATTAGCTGAATGGCCTGCTTCCACACTATGGGGATTCAATGGTTCTTCTATGAAATGACAGAAATCGGAAGGACCAACATTCTTTCACAGCCCCCTAGTGGATGGCTCAGGTTGTGATGGTAGAATGGTCGGTATGAATCCAGTAAAGACCATATTGAGTGTAGAGGTATACGGTAGGACAAAAGTGAAATTGGTAGGGGGTGGGGGTTCTGAAGGCAAGTCCTGTATGTGCCAAAAAGGTCTACACCTGAACAGGACTGGAACAAACATCCTCAAGTTTTAAACTCGGGATGGGAACCTGTGGGCAGATTCGGAGTGCAAAACTGAAATGTGGCTTACTGAGGGGCAAGAATAATAGCTCCATATAACTGGATGTAGCGTTTTCAGGCATAACAGTGAAGGGGATTGAAAAAATGTGCAGCATTGCTCTAATGGTTGGGTATCCTTCAGCCCATGCCCAAAAAAATAAAAAGACCTAAATAGAAGTGTCAATGTACTAACTGAACTGAAAACCACTAGTTGAGCTTTAAAAGCATGAAATAACATTCAGTAACTAGAAATAACAGCTTTTAAGATGACTAGACATTTGCATTGCTGTATCTCTCAAACTTCAGTCAGTAAGCTGGAGTGAACTGTCTAAAAAAAATTCAGATATAATCATTTTGCAGAAGTATAAATGAGCAATCCTGACTTATTGATAGACCCATCCAAAAAAATCACATGCATATTCAACTGGGTACAGGCTAAGCATTAGATCCAAATCCATAATCCAAGGCATAATCCAAATCATGTAAACCATGCACGTACAATCAACTAGCAATGACTATCTTCTTATAAGCGGTAAAGTGTGAGAAGGGACCATGTCATGAATCAACTAATCCTCTTTTGTGTTTAAGAAATTGCTTTCCTCCAGGTCACAGGACAGAGCAGAAGAGATGCCAAGGAAGTAGGGCCGTGAACGTGAGGCACTCTTTCTTTCTCTGTATTGTTCCTACAGACAAGATCCCTGTCTGCCATCTGAGAAACTGTACACTGAAGTTTCAACCTTCCAGCTGTTGTTTCCAACAGAAAAGATAAGTCATCCATCAACACATAAATCATCTTGATGCCAAATCTGGGTAGAACATCAAGCTCAGCCTGAAACCATTCAAGTCATCAATCAAAATGCATACAAACATATACCACTGGTATATAATGATGCATCATAAACTATTAGCTCTTACTGGACTTTAAAATACTGCTTAATCTATTCTTCCAACTTGCAATTTATGTTTGCGTATGCATCTTATGTACCCTTAAATGCATGTATTTGAGAAAGTCAATGCAGTTAAAATCTTTTTTATTTAAATTGTGTTAAGTACAATAAATACAATTGCTTTTTTTAAAATCTTAAAGAAAACTTGAATGCCTGCCATTTATGGTTACAGCTTGTAAACAGTTAAACATCAATTAAATTGGCAAGCATATCCTTTTTTAAAAGCATTGTTGTGTAGGCAAACACTAATGAAAGCAAGGAATGAGAAAGTAAGTCTACTACTCTTCACCTGACCATAACATTGTACAGAACGTTGGTTCAGCCTCAATAGAGTCTTGTCAGTTTTGAGCATCAGACCGTAGGAAAGATGAGAAGGCATTAGTAGTACAGAAGAGATTCACATGAAGAATCTCAGTTATGTTGCTAGATTGGAGAGGTTGGGGTGATGTTCCTTGAAAGAGAGATGTTTGAGAGGATATTTGATAGAAGTCTTCAAAACTATGAAAGGTCTGGTCAGAGTAGATAAGGAGAAATATTCCCATTGATGTAAGGATCAAGAACCACAAGTAAAGGCAAAATGTGGAAAAACATTTGCATGCAGAGAGTGGTTATGACTTGAATTGTACTGCCTGAGAATATAGTGGAGGCAGGATAAATCAAGATATCCAGCTGGGTACTGGATTGTTATCTGAAGGATCAGAATGTGCAGAGACACTGGAAGAAGACACTTGAGTAGCATTAGGGAAATTAGTCCTATGGAAAGTCAGCAAATACAGGCTAAAAGGCTTCCCTCTGTGCTATATTAATTCTGTGATTCTGTTAGAGCATTATTTTCTAATGTCCTGCTCAATATTCCTCCACAACCTCAAAAGCAGGTGACCTGTGTTCACTTTATTTGCAACAGCATCTGATGGACAATGTCATCCAGTAGTGGTATAAGGCAGTAATGTCTCTTTTAACATTACCACAGGAGCATAAAGAAATGATTTCCTGTAGATTGCTGCATTTATTGCTGTCAATTATTCCTTCATCATTCAATCTAAAAGGATCAAGAGATGAGAAAAGTGTACCTGCAAGGTTTCTGCCAACTCCCCCTATTGATTGGTGTACAGTACCACGGTTTGTGGATCCAGTGAACTACAACAAAGAAACAACAAGCAGATTGTAGTGAAATAGCAGATGTCACATCAAAGCCTACACATTTTATTTAGGTGTCAGAATGGCTTAGTGGTAGCAATCTCAACTGTGAGGAAAGTACAGATATGATCGAGCCCAACTCTACAATTACAAACATGTGAACAAGGAGTACATTAGACCATTCAGCCCCTTGAACCTGCTCTGCCACTCAATAACATCATTGCTGATCTGTTTGTGTTTCAAATTGTACATTTCCATCGACTGTCAATAATCTTCGATTCCTTTACTGAACACGAAACTGCCAGTGTCATAAAATTTTTCAGGACACTGCCTCAAATGCCTTCTGAAGCACAAAGTTACACAACCCTCAGAAAAAAGAAACATTCTCCCTATTGCTTACCTAAAAGGGAAACCCTTTGATGTGAAACAGTGCTCTCTAGTTCAGGACTTATCCACAAGAGGAGACATCCTTTCCACATCCATCTTGTCAAGACCATTCAGGATCTTATACACTTCAATAAAGTCATCCCCTCAATTCTTCTAAGCTCCACAGGAAACACACCCAGTCAGTCCAACCTTGCTAATAAGACAATCGACTCATTCCATGTATTAATCCAATAAACCTCCTCAGAACCACCTTCGAAATATTCACATCTTCCTCGAATAAAGTGACCAAAACTGCACACAGTATTCAAGATGTGGTCCCACAAATGTCCTGTATCACCAAAGTATAACATTCTTATCTTTATAAACAATTCCTCTTGCTTTAAGGGAGAGCATTTCATTCACCTTAATTTCTTGATGCACCTGTGTATAAACATTTTGTGCCTCATTTGATTCTGCAGCTATTTTCCAATTAAGTCATATTCTGTTTTTATTAAAAAATTCTTCCTGCCAAAGTGAACTATTTTACACTTACCCACATTGCACCAGATCTGACAATAATTTCCCCATTCCCTTCACTTTCTTAATTCATCTGTCAAAAAATTCCTTTTGTTATGTCCTTTTCACAACATACTTTCTTACCTATCTCGGTGCCACCTGCACATTCAGCTACCATGTCTTCAAGACTTAACTGAGATATACTGAGTGAGCCTGCAGTCATCCCCTCCCTCAGTCTGAACAGTGAGCCTGCACTCGCTCCCTCCCTCAGTCCGAACAGTGAGCCTGCACTCACCCCCTCCCTCAGTCAGAACAGTGAGCCTGCACTCATCCCCTCCCTCAGTCCGAACAGTGAGCCTGCACTCACCCCCTCCCTCAGTCCGAACAGTGATCCTGCAGTCACCCCCTCCCTCAGTCCGGACAGTGAGCCTGCACTCACCCCCTCCCTCAGTCAGGACAGTGAGCCTGCACTCACCCCCTCCCTCAGTCCGAACAGTGATCCTGCAGTCATCCCCTCCCTCAGTCAGGACAGTGAGCCTGCACTCACTCCCTCCCTCAGTCAGAACAGTGAGCCTGCACTCACCCCCTCCCTCAGTCCGAACAGTGAGCCTGCACTCACCCCCTCCCTCATTCAGAACAGTGAGCCTGCACTCACCCCCTTCCTCAGTCCGAATACTGAATAAGCCTACATTCACTCCCTCTCCCAGCTCGAAGTCTGAATGAGCCTCTCTTTAACTGGCCAACAATTTCTGTATTTTCATCCGATTCTTGATTTTCCTGCCACCCCTGACCCTTCCTTATGGTGGTAGTTTAGGAGTTCTCTGAGATGCCTGTGCTCTAAATTACTCATTTATTGTAGGCCTTGGAACCGGTGAAGACAGTAAGAATAAGTGTTTTGCTCAATGCAAAAACAAAATTAAACTTCCATTCCTGCTGGATGTCACTTTCTCATCAGTGTGAACATATCGTCATTGTCAGGAAACAGGGCCACCACGTGGCCAGAGCGATTAAAACAGCACTTTATTCAGAGGTGGTTGTATTTGTAGCGATGAAGGAACTGCATTTTAAAAGGTAAATAAGAATTGAGACTGACCATCTCATCTCATGTCCTTCACTAACAGCACTGGACCCTGTAGAGAAACACAGTTTGGAATGCAGCAGAGTTTTCACTTGCTGAGAAATGATTCTCAGTGACTCTTTTGATTTTGAATGTGAATTTCTAATCAAAAAAGAACACTCTATGTCAGAACCACTGGTGCCTTCTCCAAAATTTACAGTAGTTGTGTGGATTAAAGTGCTGTTTTAATCACCGTGGCCACTTGGTGGCTCTGTTGCCTGACATTAACGACAAGCCCTTGCTGACAAATTTACTACAGCCTTTGAGGAGGTAACGAGCAGGGTAGATAGAGTGGAGGCAGTGGATGTAATATACTATTTATGATTTCCAAGAGGCATTGGGTAAGGTACCACAGATAAGGTCTACCTAATAAGCTAAGACTCAATGGTGTCAGGGGTAGTATATTCATGTGTACAGAGGATTGGCTAATTAATTAAAGACAGAGTTGGAATAAAGGGGGGCATTTTCAGGATGGCACACTTAAACCAATGGAGTGTCACAGGAATCAGTGCAGGGCCCACAATTATTTATAGAGAAAATTAATGATTTGGATGATGAAAGTGTATGTATTATCACCAAGTTTGGAGATGACACAAAATAAGTGGAATACAAGTTGTGAGAATAACACAACAAGAGTCTATAGAGGGATACAGACAGGTTAAGTGAGTGGGAAAAACTTGGCAGATGGAACATAATGTAGGAAAATGTGAGGTTGTGCACTTTGGCAGGAAGAATAGTGGAATTGAATCTTATTTAAATGGATAAGACTGTGGGTCAGAGTGAGTTAATCACAAAAAGTTAGCATCCAAGTTCAGCAGGTATTAGGAAGGCAAATTAGATGTTGGCTTTTATCTCAAAGGGAATGGAATGTAAAAACAGTGAGATACTACTGGACCTACACAAGGCACTAGTCACGCTACAGCTGGAATGCTGCAAACAGTTTTGGTCCCCTTAAGGAGGGGATATGTACTAGCATTGCAGGCAGTCCAGAGAAGGTTTATCCGGGCATGTAGCCACTTTCTTATGAGGAGAGGTTTAGAAGGTTGGGCTTTTACTCACTGGAGTTTAGGAGGAGGAGAAGTGACCCTTTGAGATACGTAAGATTCTTAGATGGCTTGACAGTGTAGATGCAGAGAGGTGTTTCGCTTTGTGAAAGAGCTAGGAGCAGAGGGCAGAAGGTTGGCTGAGGACTAGAGATTGACTAATAGTGGAAAGAAATATCATGCTCTTACTCATAGTACCATGTGATCTTTTATATTCAGATGGTTCAGTTTAAAGTTTCCTCCAAATGTTGACATTTCTGACAGTGCCATATTCCTTCAATACTCACTTCAAACAAGTCAATTCATCCACCTGACTCCCTATCCCTTTTTACTTACAAAGTTACAAAGAGATAGCAGTGAAATTACAAAAACCAGGAACAAAAACAGAAAATACTCAACATGTCAGATAGCATCACTGAAAACAGAAACAGAGTTAATGCTCCTGATCTGTGACCTTCTATCAAAACGGGGGATGAGGGGTGGTGAAGACGGAAAAAAAAAGCGGGATGTATGTGATACCATGATGGATAGGACAGAATGAACGACAAGTAAAGAAACAAAATATGCTGTGATCACGTACCACCAGATCACCTCCTTTTGCCTTTGCAATGAAATCAACATTGCAGCCACCAATTACAACCTGTGGATGCACCGAAAAAAAGAGGAACAGGCAATTAGGGAGAAACACAATCACGTATAAAAGTACTTTGATAAGAACAATTGCTGTCAAGTTTTAGTTTAAGAAGAGTGGCATTTTCTCTTCCATTGTTTCTGACATTTTATTTAATGTTAAATTTATTGTCAGAGTGACAGTAAACAGCATCATCTCGGCACCACAGGCCATTTGAAAAACTCAGCATTTTAGAGATTTTTAAAAAATTTTCTCTGTAAAACAGCAAAAACATCTAATCAGAGATAGTAGGAACTGCAGATGCTGGAGAATCCAAGACAACAAGGTGCAGGGCTGGATGAACACAGCAGGCCAAGCAGCATCATAGGAGCAGAGAGGCGCGACAGGGAGATCAAAGGAAGATTAACCCTCCTATAGATTTCCAAAATATCAAGTAATAAAACCCCTATATATTAAGCATTTATTTATGCACAAGGGTTGTTCATTGGTAAATCAGGTAATTGTCAAAATATTGCAGCAGGTCCATTATAATAAATTTGTAAAATTAGATCCCACTTACAGAAAAGCACAGAAAAAATGCAGTGGCCATAATGATGGTATTGTCGTAGAGATGATCTAGT
This sequence comes from Rhincodon typus, assembly GCF_021869965.1. Classification (NCBI taxonomy): domain Eukaryota; kingdom Metazoa; phylum Chordata; class Chondrichthyes; order Orectolobiformes; family Rhincodontidae; genus Rhincodon; species Rhincodon typus. The sequence goes on along the minus strand of NC_063349.1, from coordinate 21,848,791 downwards.
CTCCTTTCCACCACAAGCGCTTATTTAATTAATCAGATTGGGCAGTTTTTCTGTGTCACATCATAGGCAAAATGAGAAACGGAAATATATTACTGGTCCACAGCATACGTAAAGGAATTCAAATATTCATAGTCAGAAGATTAAGCTGCTTCTTTGGATCCAAAATAATTTAATGTCTTAATAAGCTTCAAATTATATTATTTTTATAATGGTCAATTACAAAGTCATACAAGCTATCTTTTCAAAGGGATTACAATCAACATGTACTCTCTACGACAATACCATCATTATGGCCACTGCATTTTTTCTGTGCTTTTCTGTAAGTGGGATCTAATTTTACAAATTTATTATAATGGACCTGCTGCAATATTTTGACAATTACCTGATTTACCAATGAACAACCCTTGTGCATAAATAAATGCTTAATATATAGGGGTTTTATTACTTGATATTTTGGAAATCTATAGGAGGGTTAATCTTCCTTTGATCTCCCTGTCGGAGTTGAGAGAGCTGGGACATGATCTGTTCTTAGGCCTCTATCTCTGCAGTTCTGAATGGACAGAGGAGGTGAATCCAACAGTAATCATTGACAATAATAAGTTGAGTTTACTCTTTAGGCTCTGTGGAAATAGATTGATTCTGTTTGCAATTTGACCTACCTCCCCCTCAATGAGAACATGGATTATTCCATAAAGTGACATCTGGAGATCATAGGAATGAGCTTAACACCACAGGACGTTCTGGGCTCTGCTGTACTCCTGACTCAGAATGTCTGATAAAGCTCACTGTGTCTATTACTGGAGAACATCATCATTCTTGCCTTTCATGAATCCAAGACATAGAACAGATTCTTTCCAAGCATTTCCTTCAGTGCTGTGGGAGAAGATGAGACTAAAAATCTCTTCATCTTGCACATGCCTTTTCTGGAAGTATGTTCCATGACAATTGATGACAGCTTCTGGCCTGAGCTCTGCAGGACAATCTACAAACCACTCATACAGTAGTTGAACCTAAAGTTTTTGACTTAAAGTTCACTTGAAAAGGACAGGTGGGTCACACTGGTACCATGTGATCCAGACTGTATCAAAGGGAAGAAGGCCTCATGCCTTCCTCTTCATTTTGCAGGGAGGAGGCAGACTCAGTGTTACAAATTACATTTTCTCCATCACTTATGAATCAGGACAACATAGACAATTTTAATGGCTATTGAGTGCTTCAAGGTAGTGACTTGTTCTTTTGTGAAATTATTATGTTTGCCGCAGCATTGCATTGTGTTAGGAGAAAATGACATAGTATGACTACAACTTACCAGCTGTGCATGGGCATTCTGCTTTAACCTTGATGGTTGTGACAGAGTACTGTAGTTGTGATGACACTGCCTGCTGAGGGCACATGCGATGCGACTACCCACTTTTGCATTGTTCTTGATGAGAGCAATATCTTTTTCAGAGTTAAGGGTTGAAAGTGAATCAAGTGCTGGTATTTAAAAATATGGCTCACCAAACCTAATCCTCCAAAGTTCTATCATGATTCAGCCTAAGTTGCTATCCACAGGGAGGTAAAGGAAGTGATGAGAAATCCCCTCACTCCATAGTCAAGTCAAAAGTCACAACGCAGTTCACAATCTCACAAGCCCACACTTACAGACCTGACCATCTGCTTTCCACTGGAGACTCACTGCCAGCTCTGGCAAATTGCCATGTTGTATAAAGTAAATGCTTATGAATAGGCAACAAGTTTATAAAAGGAAGGACAGATGAAGATCATCAATTTATATTAATCAACAAAATGCAAACTGCATTTGCAGGAAGTCTGCAGATCACAAAGAATCACTCTGTGAAGGGAAAATAAAACTATTTGAATCTCTGTTCTCAGTTACAGCTTAACTCAAACATTGTGGCACAGAAGTAGACTGTTTGACCCACACATGCGTGCCAGGAAAAAGACCAATTCAGCCTAAACTCCAGCTCTACATTTGTAGTCTTGTGGGTTATAGCATTCAACTGTACATTTATTTCATTTTTAAAAAAATAAGGTTTCTGCACCTACTCTTCCATCTACCGTTCTCACTCTCTTACAGCTAACACTCACTTTACTTATTCTTTTCCTTTTTAATATACTTAAAGAAATCCATATTATCCTGACAACACTGTTTAGAATCTCCTCTGCTTTCTTTCTCTAATGCAATTACATCCTTCATGTAATGCAATGACCAAACCTACATGCAACAATGTGAAGTAACTCATTTCTTTTTTTTAAACAGCTACAGCATAACCTTCCTGTGCTTAAATTCCATGCCTCAGCTAATGAAGTTTGGATCCAACTTGCTTCTTGCCCTTCGCTTCCATGAGGGATCTTGTCAAAAGTTTTACAATAATCCATGTGGACAATGTCTAACACTGTTGACCTCATTGACCTATACCATAGCAAAATACTGCATTTGTAGGAGATAGAATCATAGAGTTACAAAGCATAGAAAGAGACCCTTTGATCCAACTTGTCCATGCCGACTAGATATCCGAAACTGATCGATTCCTATTTGCCAGCATGTGGCCCATATGTCTCCAAATCCTTCCTATTCATGTACCCATGTTTAAATGTTGTAATTGTACCTGCCTCTACCACTTCCTCTGGCAGCTCATTCTATACACACACCAGCCTCTGCATGAAAAAGTTGCCCCTCAGGTCCCTTTTAAATTTTTCCCCTCTCACCTTAAAACTATGTCCTCTAGTTTTGTACTTCACTGCCCTGGGGAAAAGACCTTGGCTATTCATGCTATCCATGCCCCTCATGATTTTATAAATTTCTGACTCCCGAACCTATTCAGCCTCTCCCTATAGATCAAACCGTCCAATCCCAACAACATCCTTGTAAATCTTTTCTGAACCCTTTCAAGTTTAACAACATCTTTCCTACAGTAGGGAGACCAGAAGTGAAAGCAGTATTGTAAAAGTGGCCTCACCAATATCCTATATGGCCACAACATGACATCCCAACTCTTATATTAAATGCACTGACCAATGAAGGCAAACATGCCAAATGCCTCCTTCATCATCCTGAAAAATGCACGACTCCACTTTCAAGGAACTATGAATCTGCATCCCCAGGTCTCTTTGTTCAGCAACATTCCCCATTAAGTGTATAAGTCCTGCCCCCATTTGCCTTACCAAAATGCAACACCTCACATTTATCTAAATTACACTCCATATGACACTCTTCAGCCCATGGACCCATCTGATCAAGATCCTGTTGTACTCTGAGGTAACCTTCTTCACTTTCCACTACACCACTAAGTTTGCAAACACCTGCAAACTTACTAACCATATTTCCTATATTTACATTCAGCACTTTTACATAAATGATGAAAAGCAGTGGACCCAGCACAAATCCTTGTGGCACACCACTGGTCACAGGCCTCCTGTCCAAAAGAACAACTCTCCACCACCACCCTCTGTCTCCTACCTTCAAGCCAATTTTGTATCCAATTGGCTAGGTTTCTCCTGGATTCCATGTGGTCTAACCTTGCTAACTAGTCTATCATGCAGAACCTTGCTGAAGTCCATACAGGCAATGTTTACTGCCTGCCTTCATCAATCTTCTTCGTGACTTCTTCAAAACACTCAATCATGATTGTGAGACACGATTTCCCATGCACGAAGCCATGTTGATTATCCCTAATCAGTCCTTGCCTTTCCAAATACTTGTAAATCCTATCCATCAGAATCCCCTCCAACAACTTACCCACCAGTGACGTCAGGCTCACCGGTCTATAGTTCCCTGGCTTTCCCTTACCACCTTTCTTAAATAATGGCATCACATTAACCAACTTCCAGTCTTCCAGCAGCTCATCTGTGGCTATTGATGATACACATATCTCAGCAAGGGGCCCAGCAATCACTTCCCTAGCTTTTACACAGAGTTCTAGGGTACACCTGACCAGGCCCTGGGGATTTATCCACCATTATGCATTTTAAGGCGTCCAGCACTACCTCTTCTGCAATATGGACACTTTTCAAAATGTCATTATTTATTTCCCCAAGTTCTCTAGCTTGCATGTCTTTCTCCACAGTAAATACTGACATAAAATACTTGTTTAGTATCTCCCCCATCTCCTGCAGTTCCACACAGACGGCCTTGGTGATCTTTAAGTGACCCTGTTCTCTCCCTAGTTACTCTGTTGCCCTTAATATATTTGTAGAATCGCTTTGGATTCTCCTTAACCTTATTTGCCAAAACTCTCTTATGCCACCTTTTTGCCCTGCTGACTTTCCTATTAAATATATTCCTACTGCCTTTATACTCCTCTAGGGATCCACTCAATCCGAGCTGTCTATACCTGACATATGCCTCCTTCTTAGTCTTGACCAGAGCCTCAAGTTCTCCAATCATCCAGCATTCCCTACACCTACCAGCCTTGTCCTTCACACTAACAGGAAAATTGTATCGGCATTTCTTTAGTGTACAGGAAAAGGTCCAGGATATCTACAATTTTTAATCGGTGGGCAGTAAATCACACAACATGTCTTTTTTCCTGGTATGACTGACTCCCCTCTAAACAGCAGAAATTTGGGGCTGGATTTTCTGACCCTCTGTTGGACATGCTGGACATTTTTCAGCAGGGGAGAGAGAAGTAAAATATATAAGGTGGCTAGCCCATCCCCAAGCTGACCCCTATAATACACTGGGTGGATAGACACTAAAATTGCCAGCACAGTGGAGGTCTGCCCTGGGGCAAACCCTGCAAGAATGTCATCTCTAATCCCTCTCAAAACCAGAAGACTGAGCTTTCCTTGGAATCCCACTCTCTTCTCAGACCCCATAAAATTCAACCCATGGTGATGGCGCATGGTGGGACTGGCTTTCTGAAAACCGTACCCACTTCATTGTGTACACTTCAATCATTGCTCCTGTTCCAATGTTGATGGAGATCAAGTAACATGCAAAAGGTGTAGCAGTTCCCTTTATCAAGAGGACCTAGACTCATATCGTGCCTATAAATGGGGGGATGAAATTCTCTCTCTGCTCATTTCAACATAACAATGATGGAATCCAATTCTAAATTGCATATTAATGATAGAGATTTTACTTGTAAAGCTAATTCTGGTTAGTAGTTTCTTAATTCACAACAAAGGATAAAGAACTTTGAGGGGATATAATTTGAAGCTAGCAATACTGAAATGGGGCTGATACAGCTGATCCAGGTAAATTGATCACATGGTCAAATTATTTCCCTATTAAGTGATGCAAGTTGACGTTTTTGTACTTACTGACAAAAGATTAAACAGTGTGAGTCACTCATGTAACTCCAGAGTCTCTGTATCATTTATTTCACCAAACCCAAGCCTTCATTCAGTCTAATACAAAGAGGTCTCAGCCCTGTATTTGGTTACTGAGGAACTGTGAAGATCAGACAATGGATATCTGTCCTTAAAAGCTTCCAATAAGTAAACCCCCTTACTTCTACCATTGCTGCTGAAGCTAAAAATGCATTCAATATGCTGGTACCAGTAAATGGGGATTTATGCTTTCACTTCTAATCCATAAGGTATTTTTCCAAACCTATTTGAATTTTAACTATTGTGAGTTTCTAACATCACCCATGTTCCTGCCAGATGACTACCTGACAGGGATGACCATAAAAGCTCATCTAAGGTTGAACTTAACCTTGCAAATCTTCAAGTTGTATATCTGGTCCTACTTAATTCTTGTGTCCTCATATTTTTGTTCATTTGAATTAAATTTAAATCCTGTATAAGACATGCTTCTAGAAGGATATTGATTCAAAATATGAAGGATACTTGTAGTCAACGAAATTCCTTTGGTGAGCTCATGAATTCTGTTTAGTATGAAGGGAGTAACTTCCTTGCTCAGAATACCTTCATTCCTAATGGTGGAGAATCAAAAAAGCTCAGTTACAATCAATCAGTTGTCCCAAAATCAGAAGTATCCAAACATGTTGTTCAGAACAGGGGCCACGTATTAATATGCCAGCATATTTTTTAAGTTGCTGAGGCTGAGAGATATTGGGGTTCTGATGCAAGACTTGCTCACTAATGAGTCAACAGTGAGAAAAAGAACATTTTCTAACCCTGCAAGCTAAGAAAATTCAAAAAGAACAAGCAAATGAGTAAACTATATGAATATATTTAACAGTTAGCTGCCTGGGATTTGAGGGTCAAAGACCTTCCCTGGGGAAGTGAGAACGGAAATTCATGCTGCTCGTGTACCTCATTATTTACAATCAGCACACAATGAGAAAACAGAGCCTCAGCCTATCAATCTGCACCCTTTTCTTGTCAAGTAGAAACAGTTGCACTTGCTTGAAATTTGGTATTCTTGGACTAGTCTCGATGAATGCAAAATCAAAAGAACAAGAACAATACAGCACAAGAACAAATTGTTGGAGCATTGACAGACATCTTTGTATCTTCTTTGGCCATAGAGAGGCCGTCCAAACCTACCCCAATACATTTTGCCCTCCCATACTAAAACTGTCTTCACTTACAGGATCTGTGTCTCTCTATTCCCTTTCTGTTTATGTATTCATCCAGGTACTTCTTGAATGCTGCTATTGTGTCTGCTTCCACCACCTCCTCTGGCAGCGCGTTCCAGGCACTCACCATCCTTTGTGTGAAAAACCTCTGTCACACTTCTCTTTTAAACTTCTCCCCCTTGCACTTGAACCTGTGTCCCCTAGTAAGTGACCCCTTCACCCTGGGAAAAAGCCTTGTACTTTCTACTCTATCCATGCCATTCACAATCTTATAAACTTCTATTTGGTCACCCCTCAACCTCCTGTGTTCTAATGAAAACAAAGACAGTCTATCCAACTTTTCTTCATAGCTAAAACCCCCCATACCAGACAACATCCTGGCAAATCTTTTCTGTACCCTCTCCAAAGCATTCACATCCTTCTAGTAGTGTGGTAACCTGAACTGTATGCAATATTCCAAGTGTGGCCTAACTAAAGTTCTATAAAGCTGCAGCATAACTGGTCTATCCTTATACTCAATGCCCCTTCCAATGAAGGCAAGCATTCCATAGGCCTTTTTTAACACCTCAGCTACCTGCGCTGCCAGCTTCAGTGATCTGTGGACCTGTACACCAAAATCCCTATGCATATCATCCTGAGTGTTCTGCCATTCCCTGTATAATTTCCACCTGTACTTGACCTTCCAAAATGCATGACCTCACATTTGTATGGATTAAACTCCATCTGCCATTTTTCTGCCCATGCCTCCAACTGATTTATATCCTGCTGTGTCCTCTGACAATCCCCCTCACAATCCGCAACTCCATCAATCTTTGTATCATCCGCAAACTTACTAAATAGACCAGCAACATTTCCCTCCAAATCATTCATGTAGATCACGAACAGCAGAGGTCCCAGCGGTGATCCCTGTGGAACACCACTAGTCACAACCCTCTATTCCGAAAAGCATCCTTCCACTGCTATCCATCTTACCAGCTCACCGCGATACCACATGACTTCACCTTTTGTACCAGTCTGCCATGAGGAACCTTGTCAAAGGCTTTACTGAAGTCCATGTAGATAACATCAACTGCTATTCCCTCAATCAACTTCATCACCTCCTCAAAAAACTCAATCAAATCAGTGAGGTATGAGCTCCCCCGTGCAAAACCATGCTGTCTATTGCTGATAAATCCATTCGCTTCTAAATACATATAAATCTTGTCCCTGAGAATCTTTTCCAATAATTTCCCTACCAGTAACATGAAACTCACAGGCCTGTAATTTCCAGGATTATTCCTGTTACCCCTTCTTAAACAATGGGATAACATTGGCTATTCTCCAGTCGTCTGGGACCTTATCTATGGTCAAAGAGGATACAAAGATGTCTGTCAATGCTACAGCAATTTGTTCTCTTGCCTCCTTCAATATTCTGGGATAGATCCCATCAGAACTCAGGGACTTACCTACCTTAATACATTTTAAGATGCACAACACCTCTTCCTTTTTAACAGCAACTTGGCTTAGAAACTTGACATTCTCTTCCCTGAGATCATCTCCAACAATTCCTTCTCTTTGTTGAATACTGACACAAAGTATTCATTTAGGACTTTACTTATCTCTTCTGGCTCCTCACATCAATTCCCTCCTTTGTCCTTGAGTGGGCCAACCCTTTCCCTGGCTACCCTCTTGCTTTTTATATAAGAAGCCTAGGGATTCTCCTTAATCCTGTTTGCTAACAAATTCTCATGACCCCTTTTAGCCCTTCTAATTCCTTGTTTAAGTTCTTTCCTACTTATATACTTCAAGGGCTTCATCAGACCCCAACCTCCTAGACCTTACATATGCTACCTTTTCCTTTTCGACCAAGATCATAACATCCCTGATCATCCAAGGTTCACGTAACTTGCTGTACCAATCCTTCATTCTCGCAGGAACGTGCTGCTCCTGAACTCTAAACTGCCGTTCAAAATACTCCCACATGTCTGATGTGGATCAAACGGCCACATCCAATCAAAATTCTCCAATCCCTACCAAATATTGTTGTAGTTCGCCTTCCCCCAATTTAACACCTTTACACGAGGGCTGCTGTTATCCATGAGCATGTTAAAACTCACAGTATTATCATCACTGCTCCCAAAGTGCTCCCCCACTGAAACTTCACTCATCTGGGCTCATTTCCCAAAACTAGGTCCAGTATAACCCCTTTTCTGTTTCAACAGTTTACATATTGTGTCAAGAAGCCCTCCTGAATACCCTTACTAATTCTGCCCCATCAAAGGCCCTAGCACCAAGTGAGTCCCATTCAATTCAGGGAGAAGTTAAAATCAGCCAACACAACAACCCTGCTATTTTTACATCTTTCCAAAATCTGTCTACATAGTCTCCCCTCTATCTCCCATTGGCCGTTGGGAGGCCTGTAGTATACCCCCAGCATTGTGATTTCACTTTTCCTATTCCTGACTTCTATCCATGCTGCCTCGCTGCACAATTCCTCTGATGTGTCCTCCCTCAGTACAGCTGTGACATACTCCTTTACCAGGAATGCAACTCTCCCACCCCTTTCACCACCCTTCCTATCACTCAAAAGCTTTGGCTCTTTCAGTATCTGTCCTATATAATTAAACTGAGTTGAATTGTGTAACTTGACCTCTTCAAAGACGAAGACATTACAAATAATGTGCTTAATGAAACAAATTAGATTAGAAAAGTAGTCTCCAATAGATAGATGTAGTTTGGAAAGTACCTGACCTGTTGAACACTTCAACAGGATCTGTTTGTGATTCAACTCAATTCAATAGGGGGAGGTGATGGCCTAGTGGTATTATCATTGGACTATTAAACCAGAGACCCAGATAACATTCTGGGTTCAAATCCTGCCATGGCAGATGGTGGAATTTGAATTCAGTAAATATCTGGAATTAAGAATCTAATGATGACCATGAATCCACTGTTGATTGTCAGGGGGAAAACGTGTCTGGTTCACTAATGTCCTTTAGGGAAGGAAACTGCCATCCTTATGTGGTCTGGCCTACATGTGACTCCAGACCCACAGCACTGTGGTTGACTCTCAACTGCCCTCTGGGCAATTAGGGATGGGCAGTAAATGCTGCCTAGCCAGAGACACCTTCATCCCGTAAAGGAAAAAAATAATTTCAGTAACTGGATGCTTTCCACCTTGAAACATAAGGTTGAATATGAAACTGGTCCTGTTAATTTTATTGCTTATGAGGGAAGATGCTAAGAGAGGAATTCAGCCTGACTTTTGTTAAGAATAGGCAGCCAAAACTGAAGCAAATAAATCATCATCTCTCAGACAGACGTTTAATCATGACATCTGGCAAGATTGGCAACCAAACATTCCTGCACTTGACTTGTTGATTAACCAGACCCAAGCAGGCAAAGTTTGTTTCTATTTGTTTATGGGATGTGGGCATTGCTGGTGAGGTCAGCATTTATTGCCAATCCCTAGTTAAAAGTCAGCCACATTACTGTATGTCTGCAGTCACATGTAGATGAAACTGTGCAAGGATGTCAGATTTCCTCCCTAAGAGGACACTAGTGAACCAGATGGGCTTTACAACAATTGACAATGGTGACACGATTACCATTAGACAGATTTTTACTAAATTGAAATTTCACCATTTGCCATGCTGGGATTCAAGCCCTTCTTCTCAACATTAACCTGGGTTTCTGGATTAATGGTTGAGTGACATTATTGCTCCGCATTCATCTCCCAGTGCAGAAAGACGAAACTTAGCAGATGAACTTCCTAATTGCTTGCTGCAAATTCATGTCTAATGTAAATGATAAATAGAAGGAGCACTCCTTAGTCCTGTTTTCAGGTGTTCCCATGGTATTTTCTAAACAGATTAAATGGGAGAAATCCCCGTGCAGATCACTCTCAAAATAACACTACTCAGTAGATTCATTACCAACATGTTATTCTTGTGTTTCATACCTTGCTTCTTCCACAGCCTGCTGGATTGCATTGTCGATAATCAGGCTTGATGCTGCCTGCTCCTCTGGAATAGGGACGGCGATCAGCACACCACTGTCATGGCCAAATCTACGGGCAGAGGCTATTAAAATTAAACAACAAATACTTACACTTTATTATCCAGTCACTTCTAGTGACCCCATCACCATGGCAGTAATGCTATGGCTGGCTCTTGAAATTCTGTTAAATCTTTCATCTGTAAATAGCCATTTGAACATTTGATTCAGATTAAGATCATTCCATTTGTTGATATCACTGTCAGTTCTTGGGAGATGTTTCCCTTTCACTGTATTTAAAAGCATATTATATCTATTCAGCTCAGGGGTTAGCACTGCTGCCTCACAGCGCTGGGGACTCAGGTTAGATCCCAGCCTCGGGAAACTGTCTGTGTGGAATTTGCACATTCTCCCCGTGTCTGCGTGGGTTTCTGGCTTGTGCTCCAGTTTCCTCCTACAGTCTGACCATGTGCAGGTTAGGTGGATTAGCCATGATAAATTGCCCGTAGTGTCCAGGGAAGTTGGGTTAGTCATGGGAAATGCAGGGTTACAGGGATAGGATAGTGGGGTGGGTCTGGGTGGAATGCTTTTCAGAGAGACAGTGTGACTTGAATGGGCTGAATGGCCTGCTTCTATACTGTAGAGTTTCTATGAATTGCTTGATGTCACTAACACGTTGTCATAAGGCAACAATGGATAAAATCAAACTTACATGAACTTTAACAAACTTGAGTGCAGCTCAGGCTAAAATGTTCCATGGGTACAGTCATTCCCCAACCTATGCACAGTTAGTTAACATATGCTTTGTTCAACCTGAGGCCTAGTGATCCTGCTTCCTCCTAAACCATTTCCATTCAATTTACACTGATTTCTTAAGACAGCTTGGACTGAAGTCAGACATTACTCCATTGGTGGAGGACAGCAGAAGCAAATACAACACAAATTTTTCTTTTATACGGTTCATTGTGAGATGACGATTTGCACTTACTTGAGAGATTAAACAACTCTGACCTAGAACAACAATTTGAAACTGTTGTAATCAGTGCCACAAAGATATGGCATTTCTTGACCCCCTGTATATGGAGCTCTGAAACCAGTGGGTGCAGTACAGATATAAAAGAATTATTTACAAGGTACCATCTATTACACTGTAATCTAAGGAAAAACTAAGCAGTTAGAACTGACCAATAAGTTGGGCTGCTTCGTCTTCATCAGCGACATTGCAAGGAGATTGAAAACCACTTTTCGGAACAAAGAATGCTGGGAAGTCACGTGTCTTTCCAAATGTGGTCACACAAACCCCATGCGTCTCCTATAGCAACCAGAAGAATGTTCAATTTATCAAATAATAAAACACTGCTGAGACTTCAGTTTCATCTTATATCACTTATAGATCCATTTCAATGAGGCTGGGTATCATTCAATGTTGTTCTTATGTTAGCACAGGAGGTAAAGGAAAGAGGGAAAAATGTGGATCAGAGGAAAATGAAAAGGGGGACAGAATATTCATGAGTGTGAGAAAGGGAGAAAGGTATTTGAATAATGTAAGAGGGACAAATGAGAACCAAGTTGCCACTTGCTGCCTGTCCAGATGGTTATAAAAAAGGCAAGTTAGTTGAAGAGAGAGTCACCGACCTTATAGCCCATGACACTACAGGACCAGCAATATGTTTAAGGAGCTCTAACTTATTTGTACATGACGGCTTGGAACAAATGAGGAATTGGTCCATTCATATTTCTATTTTGTATCAATGTTGGTGTGATGGTGCTACATAACTTACCTAAAACGTTACTTCAATAAGTGCTGAACCCTGCTTTGTGTTGCATGTGATCAGATCAAAAGCCAGTAGTAGTTTGTTGGCCAATTAATGTTAAATATGCAATACAAATAATCATTGTTTTGCTTCTAAACTGCTTCCTGTATTATGTACTCCAAATCCAGACCAAAATAAGGCCTTCTCCTCTAAAAGATCCAACGACATGCACCAACCCATATATTAAAACATCATAACATTCAAGTTCCAATACCAGCTTTGACGGAGGTTGCTCTAAAATTCTAATGCATGTTAAATTATTCGTTGTTTCCAATGTAGATTTACACTTTTTCTAAATCAATATGAGATTGAATCAAATATATTTTACAAAGGATGAAAAACAGATTCATCAAACAGACTAAGACAGCTGTGATGGGATAATATTTCTGTACAAATGACAACCTATGAGCCATAATTACCAAATATTCCAATGTTCGTCCAATGTCCAGGATGGATTTGACTCCTGCTGAAACCACTGTAACAGGAGTGCGTCCCAGTTCAGTCAGATCTGCGCTTATGTCCATTGCTGTAAACATTTTAAAAAAGTATCATCTGTCACACTAAGAGCATTTACTCTAACACTCTTGCTGCACATCTCATGGAAAAATGTCTAATAATATGTATTAATCTTAAAAATATTTAACATACAATAGCTGCTTCCTTACATACACATACTGCCTAAAGGGTTGGCAAAAATATGCAGGTGTTTTAAACCAGAAACTCAGTAACATTTCTGGAAGTGTGGTTGTACCTTGAGTGGTCAATTGATGGTATATTGCTCAGGTCCTTTCAATTTAATTTTACATCAAGTTGTTAAACAAAACTACTAGAGAACAAACTTTTGTCCCAATCAGTTCATGTGGGTGCTTATTCCCAACATGAGCAACGGCATAATCCCATGTCCCAAATCTATTTCCATATCCAACATTCTCTTTTCGTTCCACTGTATCTAGATAGAGATTATCTGTAATGTCATGTTCTCCCAGATTGAGAGGATCCACACTGAAATACCTTCTCCTGGAATGAGGTATTCATATGGAAACACCCTCTCCTGGATTAAGTGTGTCCCTAAATTCTAGTCTCTAATGTAAATAAGTAATCTGAAAATAAATTTAAGGCACAACAGGACAGTTCAGCTTCATGGAATACCAATGCTTTGCCAGGTTAGCACTCCACATGGCCAAAACAATCTCGAGTGGGAAGAGTCTCCAGCCAGAAAAAAAACACGAGCTCAAGGTTTTAGAACTCAAGTGGCAGCTGAAGTTACTGTGGTGCATTTGTAAAGCTGAGAACTACATAGATGGCACACTTAACAAAGTGGCCTGCCTCCATTCTAAAACCAGGCAGGCAGAGAGGGAATAGACAAACTATCTAGGAATCTCAGGCACGTATTACAGGTGGTGCCTGGATTTTCCATTTGGACATTGCGGAGAGCAATGGTTCATAAGAGAATGTAGCAAGAGCCAGAGGGCATTCAGATAGAATAAAAAACAAGCAGGGGAAGTAGAAAAGCTCTTCATGAAAGTGGAAAACAGCAGAAACTGTTCCTAGAATTAACCTGGGTCAAATTATAGAAGAGTGTTGAGAAGGCATAATTAAGAGCACTCTATCCAGCACACTGGAAACTGATTATTAAAAGGATATTCAGCATTTAAGAAGGATAGGCAAAATGGAAAAGGAGGTGGGGTAGGGGTGATCATAAAGGATGGGATCAACGTATTTGGAGGTCTGCTCTTACAATCAAAAGAATAAAATATAGAATATTTTTGGATGTAGCTAAAAATCAGCAAAGGCAGCAAAAATTCCTAAGTGTTGTTTACAAGCCTTTAAACAGTAGTATTTTTGTAGGACAGAGTCTAAATCTGGAAATGAGAGATGTGCATAGCAACGGAAATGCAAATATCATGGGTGATGCCAATATACATGAAATCTAAATTGAACTGACACCTGCGCTGTGGAGGAAGAACTCTTGGAATAGGTTTAATGTAATTTTCTGGAGCAATATATTAAGCAATTAGAGCCCAGGCTATTTTAGATCTAATATTATGTGATGAGGAAGGGTAAATGAATGATCTTTTTCCATAGTCTGATAGAATTTCCATTAAATTTGAAAAAAATGTAGATCAAACTGAAACTAAGGCCCTAAATTCAAACAAAGGCAATTATGATTCCAAAAGGAAAAATTTAGCTGCAGTGGATTGGAAAAATACATTAAAAGGTTTGATGATACTTGGCAATGGCTACTATTTAAAGAATGAAAAGCTATTCCTTTGAGAAAAAAATCCCCACAGGTAAAGCAAAAGAACCATGGCTAACAAGGCAAGTTAAAGATATTACTGGATCAAAAGAGACAACTTAGAAAGCTGTCATATAAACATAAGCCTAAGGACTGGGAGAATTTTAGAATTCAGCAGAAGAAGGACCAAGAAATCAATGAGAGATTAGAAAATGAATGTAAAATAGCAAGAAATTCAAAAATGTATTGGAAAAGTTCCTATAGGCATGCAAGAAAAGAAATGATTTGCAGAGTCATACTCAGGTCTATACAGACAGAGACAGGAGAGTTAGAACATAGAACATAGAACAGTACAGCACAGTACAGGCCCTTTGGCCCACGATGTTGTGCCAAACTTTTACCCTAAACCTAAGGTCTATGTTCATAGTAGGAAATAGAGTAATGGCAGAGAAACTAAATTCTTGTCTTTTATATGGCTGTCAATGGTAAACACAATAACTGTCTTCACGGAGGATGACAAGAGGGCTTCCTGAAATAATTAAGATCCAAGGTTCTGGTGAGTGTATGGAACTGAAAAAAAAAATCAGCATTAGTAAATAAAAAGGAGAAATTAGTGAAAGTAAAAGTTGACAAATCTCCAGAACCCAATGACTTTCAACTTAGAGGGTTGAAAGCAATGTCTACAGAGATAGTGGATGGATTAGTAATAATCTTTCAGAATTCAATTAATTCTGTAATGGTATCTGCAGATTGGAAGGTTGAAAATACAACAAAATTGTTTAAGAAAGGAACGAGAGAAACCATGAAATTACAGACCTTTTATCTTAATTTCTAAACATCTATCTGACATCAATTGACTGACTGGACAGAATCATCATGGATTTATGAAGGGGAATCATTTTGACAAATCTAATATTTTTTATGAGAATGTTACTAGCTGAGTTGGTAAGGGGGGATGGCTTTTTTTTAATAAAGTTCTACATGGGAAGTCAGCGAAAAAAACTAAAGCTCATGGAATTGGGAGCAACATATCAACATGGATTGAGGAGAGTTAACAGGCAGGCAGTAGGAATAAATGGTTTGTTCTCAGGTTAGCAAGCTGCCACCAGTCAGGTAATTCTAGGACCAGTGCTTGGAGCTCAGGTTTTAACAATACATGTGTAAATGATTTGGATAGGGGGTGGTGGCAACTTTGATGATTACACAAAACTCAGTGGGAACGTGAATTATGAGGGAGATACAAAGAAAATTCAGGGGCAGATGGAACATAATGTGAGTCTGTGTGAGGTTCTCACCTTGGTAAGAGGAACAGAAGGTGCAAAGTATCCCTTGAATGATGAGAGGTTGGCAAGTGTTGACTTCAACAGAGCCTAAATGCCCTTGTTTATAAGTCACTGAAGGTGAATTTGCAGGTGCAGCAATCAATTTGGAAGGCAAATGTTATTTTAGCCTTTACTGCAAAAGGATTTGTGTAACGGAGCAAAGAGCCTTGCTTCAATTACATATAACACTGGCAAGACCAGCCCTGGAGTTCTGCATGCAGTACTGGTCCTCTTGCTTTAGGACAGATCATTGTCATAGAGAGAGGTCCACCAGACTGGTCGGACTGTCCAATGAGGAGAGACTGAGAATGACTGGGCCTGAAATTTAGAAAAATGAGAGATCTTATAGAACTTGCAAAATTCTTAAAAAGGGTAGACAGATTACATGTAGAAATCATGTTTCTCCTGGCTGTGAGACCTGGAACCAAGGAGGAAAATCTTGGAATAAAAGGCAAGCCATTTAGGATGAGGATGACGAGGAACATCTTCACTTAGAGGGTGGTGAATCTTTGGAAGTCTTTACCCCAGAAGTTCACTCATTAATTAACTTGAAAGGAAAGACTTATTGGCATGTTGTTACAAATGACATCAAGGGCTTTTGGGATTGTGCAGAATACGGTGCTTAGGCAGTTGATTTAGAATGGTGGAGCAATTCCAGGGGGCTACTAGCATACATCTGCTCTTATGTTTCTTCCTATGTAACAGCCTCCCCCAAATTGAGTGTCTCCATACTGTTAACTCCCAGTGTAAATGCATTTGTATTTTAACTCCCATTTCCTTGTGCACCAGTCGCTCAAAGTAAGTGTACAAATGCAGCAGGCTGTAAAGAAGGCAAATTATGTTGGCCTTCATCTGTGAGTGGATTTGAGTACGGGAACAAGGATGCCTTGCTGCAATTATACAGGGCATTGGTGAGGGTACACCTGGAATATTGTGCGCAGTTTTGGTCTTCTTATTGGAGGCAGGATGTTCTCACTATAAAGGGAGTGCAGCAAATCTTTCCCAAATCGTTTTCTGGGATGGCAGGACTGACGTTATGAGGAGAAATTGAGTTGATCAGGATTGTATTCATTGGAGTTAAGAATGAGAGGGAATTTTAGAAACCTATAACATGCTAACAGGACTAGATAGGTTAGATGCAGGAAGGATGTTCCTGACAGTGGGGAGTTCAGAACCAGGGGTTGTAATTTAAGGATAAAGGGTCAACCTTTCAGGACTGAGAATGAGGAGAAATTTCTTCACCTGGAGAGCGGTGGATCTGTGGAAAGTGGTTGAAGTCAAAACATGATGTGTTTTCAAGGAGGAGACAGACATAGCTGTTGTGGCTAAAGTGATCAACAGACATAAAGGGAGGATAGATTAGGGGATTGAGCTGGGTGATAGGCCATGATCATACTGAATAACCCAAAAGACTTGAGGAGTCAAATAGCCTACTCCTGCTCCTCTCCTCTAAGTTTCTCATTGGTTAAGCTCCTTATAATATTTTCTTTCTCCTCTGACCTAGGTCGGATCTTATCATATCTAAGCAGTTTATTTACAGAGCAATTAAATTTGCTTTATGATATTTTGAAGATCTTGCTGAGTATGACCTTTGGATATTTGAAGCAGATCTACACATTTCTTACAGTTTTGTCCATCATGATGCACTCCTCCAATACCACCTGTCACAAACAATGGAATTCCAACTCTGTGTGCTACCATCATAGTAGCTGAAACGGTGGTGCCACCAGATAGGCCCTGATAGAAAACAAACAATATCAACATTACTGTGCCTAAACAACATATTGCTACACTTCGCAAAGCATATAAGTAAGATACAAGATACCTTACTGGAGCAAAGCTTCAATATTGGCATCACAGCACACAATACTCTGGAATGTATACTTAAGTTAATCTTTTGCTGAAACCAAAGCAAACTTAAACCAATTAATTACTCACAGCACGTGCTGACCAAGCCAAACTATCTTAGAATTATCTTTCATCAGTTTATTAAAAAGCTTTAGCATTGTCAATATTGAACTCATTGATCCAAGTCACAAAGTGAAGCAGGTAATTCTGCAGGTCCACTCAGTTCCAATTGACTTCACAAAATATGTGCAGTGATAACACAAGTTTCCAGCATCACTAACAGAATCCTTATTTTTAATTCATTTATAGCATGTGGGTATCACTGGCCAGGCCAGCATGTATTAACCATCCCTAATTTCCCAGAGGGCAGTTAAGTGTCAACCACATTCCTGTTGGTCTGGAGTACATGTAGGCCAGACCAGGTAATGATGGCAGTTTCCTCCCTTAAAAGGACATTCGGGAACCAAATCAGCAGCAGCAAGACCAGCAGGGGAGTAAAAAAATCAAAGTCAAAGCAAATCAAAGTCAAAGTCGGCCAGCAGGAATGTTTCACCAGGAAATGAGAGGAGTTTACAGCTGCAGACTAACAGCTAATTCAGAGCAATGTTCACATTAGCAAATGGACAATAGCTGGTCTAGAGTTTAGGTACCTTCATAAGGAAATGAGAACATGAATGCTCAAGTACGGTTTAGAAAGATCTGTTGCTATTTTTAAACATACGGATCCCACATTTAGGTGAAATACTTACGTTTATCTCTAGCCTTGTGGGCAGAGCATGTTCTGTCCAAGATGCTTCAGCCACGAGACCAGAACGTAGGAAAAGGACTGGCATAAATTTGAAATTTATAAGACTGCAAAAATCACAACCATACAAGTAGTCAAGGGGCAAATCAGGAATGGGCTGAAGAGCTAATAAATCAAAATTATATGACTAATAAATATGACCAAGTTTTGTTCAAAATTTTTTTTTGCTTGATTCCAGAGGTGTTTCTGAAACTGAACAACTGTAGCAGATACAGAAGGAAAATATGGAAACTAAACAAACAGCTGATACCTTGAATGATATTTCCTAGGTTTGGCAATTTGCTGTGTGTTGTTTTATTTCAATCAATATTAATTGTATTAGGTCTTCACAGAAAGCTAATGTTATAAGTACAGATCAAACTGAGCAATTGCAAAGCTTAACCAGTGATCAGAGATGAAGTACTAAGATTAAATATTAAAGCTTTAAGATATAATAAACATGAAAACAAGTGAATAACTATGTTCTTAAATTCCCATTCTTAGGTGATCAAAAGAAGAAACTAGACTTTTTATTTACGTTTCAAGTGCTAATCTCCCTGATGGATATTCTACATATCCACCAGAAGGTGCCAAACCCCGAGGACGATTTGTACATTTGCTACCTGTGTCTAATTGGTGGTGGTGAGCTGCCTTCTTGAATGACTACACTCTATGTGGCATAGGTAGACCCACATTGCTGTTAAAGAGAGAGTACCAGGATTTTGACTTTGTGACAGTGAAGAATAGTAATGTGTTTACAAGTTGGAATGGTGTGTGTCGTGGAGGGGAACTTGTAAGTGGTGGTGCTACCATGTATTTGCAGCCCTTGTACTTTTAGGTGATAGAGCTTGTGGGTTGTTTTTAATTTGTTCATGGGATGTGGGCATCGCTGGCTGGTCAGCATTTATTACCTGTCCCTAGTTGCCCTTGAGAAGGTGGTGGTGAGCTGTCTTCTTGAACCACTGCAGTCAATGTGCTGTAGGTTGACCCACAATGCCCTAAGGGAGGGAATTCCAGGCCTTTGACCTAGTGCCAGTGAAGGAACAGCAATATATTTCCATGTCAGGATGGTGAGTAGCTTGGAGGAGAACTTGCAGGTAGTGGTGTTCCCATGTGTCTACTGCCCTTGTCCTTCTAGTTGGAAGTGATTGTGGTTCAGAAGGTACTAATGATCTTCGGTGAATTTCTGCAGTGCATCTGCAGTACACACTGCTGCAATTGAGCATCAGTGGTGGAGGGAGTGGATGCTGCAGATGTCATACCAATCAAACAGACTGCTTTGTCCTGGATGATGTCAAGCTTCCTGAGTGTTATTGGAACTGCATCCTTCCAGCCAAGTGAGGAGTATCCCATCATTCTCCTGACTTGTGCTTCGTAGATGGTGGATAGGCTCTGGGGAGTCAGGAGGGAAGTTAGTTGCTGCATTATTTCTAGCCCCGAATTGCTCTTGTAGCCACTATGTTTATATTGTGAGTCCAGTAGTATTTCTGGTCAATGGTAACTTCCAGAATGTTAATAGTAATCATTCAGTGATGGTATTAACATTGAATGTCAAGGGATGGTGGTTAGATTGTCTCTTATTGGAAATGTTCATTGATTGGTATTTGTGTGGAGTGAATGTTATTTGTCACTTGTCAGCCCAAGTCTGGATATTGTCCAGACCTTATTGCATTTGGATATGGACTGCTTTAGTGTCTGAGGAATGGTATTAAACATTGTTTGTTGATGATTACACATCTCCACTTCTGACCTTATGATGAAGAAAAGATCATTGATGAAGCAACTGAAGATAGCTGGACCTAGGACACTACCCCTAGGAAATCCTGTAAAGGTGTCCTGGAGCTGAGATGATTGACCTCCAACAACAAACAGCCACCTTCCCATGTGCCAGGTCTGACTCCAAGCACCACAGATGTTGCCACCTGATACCCACTGATTTCAGTTTTGCCTGCACTATTGATGCCATATTCAGTCAAATGCAGACTTGATGTCAAGGACTGTCACTCTCACCTCACCTCTGGTATTCAGCTCTTTTGTCTATGTTTGGATCAAGGCTGTAATGAGGTCAGGCACTGAGTGGCTCTGGAGGAACCCAAACTGGGCGTCACTGATCAGGTTATTGCTGAGCAGGTGCTGCTTGATAGCACTGTTGATGACAACTTCCATCACTTTACTGACGATCGAGAATAGACAGATGGAGCGGTAATTGGTTGGTTTGGATTTGTCCTGCTTTGTGTGAACAGAACATACCTGGACAATCTTCTGCATTGTGGGGTAGATGCCAGTTTTGTAACTGTATTGGAACAGCTTGGCTAGGAGAGTGCAAGTTCTGGAGCACAAGGCTTCAGTACTATTTCAGGAATGTTGTCAGGACTGATAGATCTTGTAATATTCAGTACCGCCAACCATTTCTTGATATCACATGGAGTGAAACAAATTGGCTGAGGAGTGGCACCAGAGATATTGGGGACGACTGGAGGAGGCTGAGATGGATCATTCACTTCGTACTGGTGGCTGAAGATTGCTGCAAATTCTTCAGCCTTATCTTTGGAAGAAACTTTAAAAATTAAGTACACACATTTCAAGTATAAGATCTTTTGAATTTGTTTTTAGATCAAGTGACTACTGTACTCCAATGTAATTAACAAATGGTTCAATACATTTTTAAGATATTTTCACTCATTTAACGCAAAGGTTACACACAGGTGGTGGATTAACAGTGATGTTAAATGCTCATTTCTGTGACAAACTCCCTTTCCACTGTATTAATCAAACTGCACCAAGCCACCAAAAATCAAGCACGTAGCAAGGAAAATACTGTACAACTGCATTGTTTTGTTGCAAATCAACAAATACAAAAGTAGAAAAGCAAAAAAGGGATGCTATTTTCATGCAAGATCATTGATTGCACCCAATGTGGATACTCTGGCAGCGTTTTTTTTACTGTGTGTGGGTGCAGTGGCCTACCTGATTGATTCAGAGGGTAGATACTCAATTTTAATCTGAAAAAATAGTACTAACTGCTGGCGTCACAGAAGTTTATCGGTGATATAAAAACAATTCCACTGCAAAAAAAAGGAAGCCTATAAAAAACAGCAATTCATGAGGGTCAGTACAACCTTTGCACCTTATGCAACCGTTTTACAGGCCAGCTTGTTATTGCAACCACACCACTGTTTTATACTGTGAAGTGTTAATTTTCTTTAAAGTGCTATATAGCACCATCATACCCTTCCATTGCAGAGGTATCTGAAATCTACTGGCCTCCCACAACCCTCACATATCAAACCTCTCTTGAGAATGAAGCATAGCAATCATTCAACTAATCAGGAAAGATGGGAAAATACAGGACGGTACTGCACTGTATCCAAGACTGGACCACAACAATCCAACAAAAAGGAAGAGGAAAATAGACAGGACATGCAAAGAACAAGACACTTTCAGCAGTGGACTAATATAACCCAAGTTGAAATATATTTTAGAGACTGAGACAATGTTGTTTTTTGTTGCTTCAACAGAAATCAGATATTTAAACGCTTATGTCCATTGGAAACCCAAAGGAATTTTATTGCTGGATGCAAACTCCCCACTCACCTATTTAAAATAAGCACAGTCATCATGATCTGCAGATTTCAATGAACTCTTCATAGGGAAAAAAATAATGGTGTGACTGCAATAAGTACAAGCTGGACTGTAAAACATTAGCAAAAGGTGCAAAGGTTGTACTCTCTCGTAAATTGCTTTTTCTATCGGCTCCCTTTTATGCAGTGGAATTGGTTTATATCCCTGATAGACTTGCACAATACCACCAGTTAATACTATTTGTTCACACAAAAATCAGAAGACCTCGCACGCATCTGCATGCTGTTAGTCCCACTGCTTTTTCATGTCAAACTTGTCAATTCACTTACTTAGACAGCAACTGGCTTTTGGAACTTGCTGAGAGATTTACAAATTTGATTCATTTCTAAATAAACACCAACGGTTCCTCCATGTTCTCTCACCCACCTTTCCTATGCCTTAAGAAATAAATCTATAAATGATGAATTGTGACCTGGCATAACTGTTAGATAGGAAGGTTACTGCATTAAAATCTGTTAACTCCTGGACAACGATGAAAATGATTCAGCACTCCCACCAACTTACCACTGTACCCTCTCATGACATCTGACTTACTCCTTCTAAGCAAGCCCTAGGCACCCGACCTCCCAAAAAAAAGGAAACCCAATTGACTCCTAGTATCATGGACAGCTGACCAATCCCTACCACCCACAGGCACTAGACATCCCGCCAGAGGCCCAACCACCCCCATCCCTGACACCAGATTCATCTCTCCCTGTTCTTCTGTGATAACACTGCACCAACTTCAACATTGTTGGCATTAACAGCCAGTTTAAAATGACTGAGCATCATCTGATGCTGGTAAAGCTCATTACAGCTTTCAAGCTGTCAAAGGCACGTGAACACTTTTCTGTCCACTCAAATTTCTTGCATTTCTTGATGAACTTTTCAATGGAGCCAAAAGAATGCTGAAGTGTGGAACAGATGTCCAACAGAATCCACTCCTGACCATATGCTGCAAAATCTCTTGTTTTGTCTTAGGCACCAGAAAATCCAAGATCGCCTTTATTTTTGCTTTCCCAGGTGCTATTTGGCCTCGTTCAACAGTGTGGCCCAAATTAGTTAACTTTGCTCGGGCAACTTTACTTTTGGCTGTGTTTTTAAGCAAATTTGCTCTTTGTAACTGATCAAACAAATTATTTAATGCTGTAAATGGTACACACATGTTTGGTTGAGCACAACCAAAATCATTAATACACACAGCAGTGTAAATGACCTCTGGTTCATTGCTGAGAAGTTGCAGTGCATTTTTCACTCCAAATGGTACTTTACATTGTTAAGGTCTTTCTGAGGTTACACAAGTTCACCCTAACTTGGGCCAACTTCGCTGGTAGAGTGAATGTTCCTTTGTGGGGACACATCCCTTACATTAACATCATGCGGCCAAAGATGTTTTCCTGGTCTATTTATACAAAATCGGTTTACAAATCTATAACTGCTTTTGTAAGTCACCTCAACAGTTTTCTGGAAGACAGCATTAGATTACATCTAACCTTTAAAGTACCTCAATATTATCCAATATAAATACTGGAAGTTCAAGTGGAATGTTCAATTCTGAAATAGCTGATGTTTTTATTTAACTCCCTACTTTTTCCCACTGCTGTAATTACGGTTTTATCCTGATTATTCTACTGTCATAGTATTGTTTTAACATAGAAACATGGCACACTCACTGATATTTCCTCCTGGCTGTGTGCTCATTACATAATTCACATCATTGAGTTTCTTTGGTTCATTGGAAACACGTACCAATTCTAACACATTGTCTTCAGTGACAAAATTTTAAGCTTTGACATTTCTTTTTGTCACAGCTTTCATTGTTCGTTAAATAATTTTCAAATACCTTTTGGCCAAGGTATCTGCTTTGGGTAATTTTTCCTGAAAACATGGCACATTAAGTGTAGTGTCTGAGTTTTGGTTTTTAAATTTCTATTTAATTAATAGGAGGCTTTCTCACTTCATGGTCACACGTCAGTTCAAAAGGATGGAATCCTGTGGACTTATTAGGTGCATCCATAATGGCCAACAGTATTAAGAAATTTCCTTTACCCATCATTGGGATATACTTGACCCACAGGCTCTAATCATGGTCTTTAAAGGTTGATGCCATCTTTCCAATGCTCCTTGTCATTGCAGATGATAAGCTGAAAACATGAATTGTTTTATTCTCAAACTATTCATAAATTCTTTGGATACGTGTGACATAAAATTTGAACCTTGATCTGATTATTTTTCCTTATGTAATCCATAACCTGGGAAAATTCAAACCAACTTTTCCACTACCACTTCTGCTGTAATCTTTCCAAAGTTACTGCCTTAGGAAATGTTAAATTCTACAAATTCTACTTACAACTTGTTAAATGGTGCTTCAAAAGCTGATGTTAGAATTAAGGGTGCAGATTTAATTAAGGGTTGGTTTTCCCACTACCTGCCATGTTTGGCAAGTCTGGCAAAATTTACACACATCTCAATGAAATCTTGGTCAATAAAAATATCTCAGTACTTTTGTCTGTATTTTCCTAATACCCAAGTGCAATGGGAACTTTGTGAGCTACTTGTAAAATTAAATGGATGGATTCAAGTCATCAATTGTTTGCTTTATAGAAAGAAACAAATCTAGAGGAAGGACATCTACCAACGTAATCCTTTATTCAGATGTAGTGACTTTTGCTTTATTTTGTTCTGAAATTTTCTTTGTAAGTATTAATGCTAATTGTAATATAAAAGAAAGAAGGTATTTACTCAGTGTATATTAATTAATTACAACTGTTACTTTGTGCCCTGTGGAATAATGGGTTTATCACAGCAGAATACTTTTTCCAGTTCAATTAAGTATCTTATCAATATCAGGATATAAATAAGAACGTATAATTTAGCTAATTAAGTAATCTGGTTGATGAGTGTCTTATTGAAACAAAACTTATGTAATAAAAATACAATACTTAGTTAACATTGACAGTCAGCAATATAAACGTACAAATGGTTATCCTCATCCACAAAACATAGGCGACTACATGCATACACACACCCTCTCTCCCCACAGGGAGAAAAAAATGGGGAAAAAGTAGATTTCTCCAGAGATTAGCTAAAGTGTTTCTTGTTTTCAGAAAACCAGTTCTTCTTAAAAGCCATGTTCCAAATGTTCCAAAAACTGTTGCTCTGATATTCTCACACATTGTCAAGTTATTAATCATGCATGGCTGTACTTCCTCAACAAAACTTCAGAAACAATCTTGAGGTGTGCTTTTAATCACTCATTCAAAAGAAAGAAAAAGGTACACCTCAAACTCAAAAAGAAATGTTTCCTTTTAGAGCTGAGGTGGATTGGCTTAGTAGCTGCTTCTTCGCAAACGCCCTTTCAATTCAGCTTGTTCTGAAATGAACTGGATAGTTAACAGTGAAAGTGGTGGTCTTAGGTTACAGGAGGCTATAAACAGATTGGTTAGATGGGCGGATCAGTGGCTGATGGAATTATATCCTGGTAAGTGTGCCTTGATGCACTTTGGAAAAAGAAACAAGGTAGTACTCAACAAATGGCAGTACACTAGGAAACTCAAAAGGAACAGAGGGATCTTAGGATATTTGTCCACAAATCACAGAAGGTGGCAGGACAGGTTAATAGGGTAGTTCAGGAGGTGAATGGGACACTCGTTTTTATCAGTCGAGGCATAGATTATAACAGCAGGGAGGTTATGTTGGAGCTGCATAGGACTTTGGCTACGTCACAGCTGGAGTACAGTGTGCAGTCTGGTCGCTGCACCATAGGAAGGATGTGATTGTACTAGAGGGGGTGCTGAGGAGATTCACCAGGATATTACCTGGAATGGAACAATTTAGCTGTGAAGAGAGGCTGGATAAACTCGGGTTGGTTTTCTTTGGAGCAGACAATCATAGAATCCCGACAGTGGGGAAAGAGGCCATTCAGCCCATCAATTCTGTACCACCCCTCTGAAAAGCATCCCACCCAAACCCAGACCCTCCCTATCCCTGTAACCCTACATTTATCATAATGAATCCACCCTGCCTGCTCATCCCTGGACACTACAGGGCAAAGTAGCACAGCCAATCCATCCAACCTGCACGTCTTTGAACTGTGAGAGAAAACTGCAGTACCCAGCAGAATACCACACAGACACAGGGAGAATGTGCAAACTCCATGTAGTCAGTCACTCAAGGCTAGAGTCAAACCAAGTTTTCTGTTGCTGTGAGGCACCAGTGCTAACCACTGAGCCACTGTGCAACCCAGGTTGTGGGGAAACCAATAGAGGTGCATAAAGATTATGACGGGTATGGACAGGAATGAACATGAATTGAAAGCAGTTATTTTCCTTAGTCAAAGAGTCAATAATAAGGGGGACATAATGTTAAGGTGAAAGGTAAGAAGTTTAGAGCGGATATGAGAAAAACATTTTTCACCCAGAAGACAGTGGGAGTCTGGAATGCACAGCCTGGGAAGGTGGTTGAGGCTGGTAACCTCACAACCTTTAAGAAGGTACTTGGATAAGCACTTGAAATGTTAGAACATTCAAGATTATGGCCTAGTTTGATGGTACAGACTTGATAGGCTGAGGCACTCTTGTGTACTGTATGATTCTATGAACCAGGTGAAACAAGAAGCCTTGTTAAAAAAATTTCCATGTCCACAAGTGATCTCTTTTAAAGAAAATACCCCAGGTATGTCCGCAAATCTTGAAATAAATCCATTTTGCCACAAGCCTCAAAACCCAAGTCTTCCAAGCAATAATGAATATCAAATATCTTTGTAATGACGTGGCTGATTGGCATTAACTGGTGATTCACTTATGCCTCATAAAGGAACAGGCTAGAACTGTGGTTGTTGGCAGAGTACATATTTGTCATATATGTTTCCTTGAATCAATGTTCAGATAAAAAATGTGTAAAACTTGGCCCTAGTTCTATCCTTCAGCACCTGGCTTCTGGAGTATAACAGAAAGGGATGACAAACTTGAGTGTTCAAAGAGAGAACTGGTTTGGTTAAATTAAGAAAAAATAATAAGCTACTTTACTGTTTGTTGTAAACAATAAGCCGTTAGGCAATAAAATAGCAGTAGGGAGATAGAGGAACGATTTTGCAAAAAGTTAAACAATAATATATGGGAGATTATGATTATCCTACTATAGACTGAGTAAACAACAATGTAAAGGGGCAAAGGGAGGGGGAAAAATCCCGAAATGTGTACAAGAGAACCTTGTTGAACAATATGTGTTAGAAACATGATTTAGCATCTTTAATGCAATAAAAGACCCCAAGAAGCTAACAAAACCAGACATCAAGCCATATACAACAACAGAGATGGCAGATGACCAAAAGGTTGTTCAGACATAGTAGGAACTGCAGATGCTGGAGAATCTGAGATAACAAGGTGTAGAGCTGGATGAACACAACAGGCCAAGCAGCATCA
>NC_063349.1:21717243-21820874 GCF_021869965.1 Rhincodon typus | reverse complement strand
TGATGCTGCTTGGCCTGTTGTGTTCATCCAGCTCTACACCTTGTTATCTCAGCTTGTTCAGACAGGTAGGTCTCAAGTAGCACTTAAAGGAGAATGAGAGGTAGAAAGTTGAAAAGGT
Source organism: Rhincodon typus (assembly GCF_021869965.1). Lineage (NCBI taxonomy): Eukaryota > Metazoa > Chordata > Chondrichthyes > Orectolobiformes > Rhincodontidae > Rhincodon > Rhincodon typus. Next base: position 21,820,756 of record NC_063349.1, on the reverse strand, counting down.
TGAGGGAGGAAATTCCAGAATTTATGAGCTCATCAACTGAAGAAATAGTCACAGCAATTGAAATTGAGGATGCTTAAGAGGCTAGACTTAGATGATTGTGGGGCTGAAGGACATTACAGATAGGGAGGGTGGTACCGTGGAGACATTTGAAAACAAGGATGAGAATTTTAAAAGTAAGCCAGATCAATGTGTATAGATGTGACCGGGGAATGAAACTCAAGACAAATAAGGACAAAGGCAGCAGTTTTGGATGATATCAAATTTACAGGGGGTTGAATGCAGGAGACTGGCCAGTAATATCCTAAAGTTACAATGGCACGAATGAAGATTTCAGCAGGAAATTAGCTGAGATATGCAGAGTCAATAGATTATAGAGGTAGAATACGTAGTCTTCGTGATGTGCAGGTATGTGATCAGGAGCTCACCTTTGAGTCAAGTATGGAACCAACATTTCATCTCTGCCTGCCAGGGAGAGGAACAAAGTTTGAAACAGGGATCAAAAACAATGGCTTTAATGTTCCCAGTATTTATTTGGAGAGAACTTCTGCTCATTCCAGTAAATGTCAGATAAGCAGCCTGACCATTTTGTAACAATGAAGAAGTGGGGAGAGGTTGCTAGTCCCAACTGGGATGGTTCTGGTTCTGGGAAATAAACTGAAGATCAATGGAGCATGTTTCAATGGAGAACATCTGGGAAAAAAAAACACTATTGTATTATTAGATTTAAAACAGTTATGGAAAAAGACAAGGGAAAATCAAATTTGTCAAAACTTGATGAGAAATGGAATCTGGCCCAGATAGATTGCAGTCAAAGATTGGCAAATAAATGCATTACTGAACAATGGGAAACCTTATAAGAGAAGGTTGTTTATGCACAGAACTGTCACATTCTCAGGGGGAAAGGAAGACCATCTGCAGCTAGAGTGCCGTGGGTGACCAACAGAAAAAGAAATTTGGGAGGAAAGTTCATTTCACAATTCAGCAGAAAACCAAACTGCATTCGAAAGGAACAGGGAGAACTGAAAAAACAGAATAAAATGACAAAGTAAAATGAAACCTTGTCAAATGTTGAAATGGACTACTCCAATGGCTACCTGTAGTGATTCATTCAAAGCTCAAATCATGTAGTGTACAAATATTCTAACATTTATATTTGCAATGGAAAAACTGGCTTTGATCTTCTCGCCCTTACCTTGCTGAGGACATACGGTAGATCTCTCCGAGATACTTTGAGGGTTTCCTTGCTTTCCGCCAGATACTGCAGCTCATTGTCTGATAATCCAACATGAATCCTTCCTTTCACGATGCCGACTGTTGCAGGAACCGCCCCATGATTTTTTACTGTCTGCTCAACTTCTTTAGCAGTACTGAAATAAATATCAGAAAACCTTAAGCTAAATGACATTTGCACTGGCCTTTAGAAATACCATCAGTTCAAAGTGTGTCTCATGACGGATAGGCAGAATTGTTAATATCTGTGGGGAGGTTATTGGTAATGGACCTGCAGATCAGTGACACTTCCACTCGCAGTAGGACATCTGGCTACAAGGGATCAGATGAGTCAAATAATGAGGTCTGGGATTGTTCCTGTTGTTATCTCATGAGGTCAATGAGCTGGGCCCACATTGAAAGGTCAGACAGACAGGTATTCATTTCCTGTGAACTCAGAGCATCACTCCAGCTCTCTCATTAGAAGCTGGGATAGCAGTCATACCTTTGGATAAAGAACCCATGCCCTGTTTGAATAGGAGAGCTGATGCAGATGTAGAACTGGAGGAAGGAACATCTAGCAGAGTTGCCAGATTCCCTGTGCAGACTTGAGCCAAAGCTGAAGGAGTCTGTCCAAATTGTGTCTATTGTGTAGGTCTCAACATGCAAACCTCCATGGGAAGGATGGTAACTGCCTTACAGACCCAGATCCAGCAGAACACATGATGGTTGCCAGATATGCACTTGAATTGTAACTCCATTACATTAGCCAGTAATGGCTAGGTGAAGGGGGTGAGGCAGCTCAAAGTCCATCTAAAGTGCCCCTTGCAAAGGATCAGGGAGGTGCCATCGGGTAATAACAAGGAGGAGGCGTTCCAGAAACCACCCTGCTGAGTTCATCCCAGGATGCTTCATGGGGGCCCTACCTTTCCAGCTCCTCTCCATGAGTGGCCCCATCACCTCCAGCCATTCAGGCTGAGGAAAGTGCACCAGTACCTGTGCAGGCGAAAACTCTCTAGGCCTCAGACCACAAGGGACCAAAGCCATCACAGAGGATAAACCTTAGTGGTCTGCAGGTTCCCTCCAAATCAGCTTTGGATATTGGGGCTGCACCGAGACATACTGCTAGGAAAAGAAAGGCAAAGTAATTCCAAAGACACAAAAGTGGCATCCGTGTTTAATCGCTGGACAGATTAAACATACACCAGAAAATCTACATTCAATTCCACTTCCAAGTATGTTTTTGTATTTTATTTTGTTGCTAATTCCTGCAACAGTAGGGTGCATTTGAGGTCATAGTAACTCATTCCTGATTAGTTCTGGATGATAGGGGCCTATGGATAGAACATTAATGGTACCCACCGTCAGTAACAATGGAGTATCCTCACAGCTTCAACTCCGGGCAGCATTTGTGAACTCTGATGCCAGCAACACACCTAAGTGAGGATGAATGCTGCTGGCTGATCCTAACAGCACTCAGCGCCATCTCCATCTAAATGCCCCTTGCAAACAGAAATCCTACAGCACTGGCAGTCTGGCTCAGGTGCTCTATAAACAGGGAGCATTTGAGAGTGGCAGCTTGTGATACTCCACATACATCCTCAGTGAGTTCTTGGAAAGAGTTACCGGTGAAGTGATGCTGCAGTGACTTTCAACATCACAGATTGGAGCAGCCAGTACATGGAGGAGATGGCAAAACATGACATCTTCTGTTGCCCTTGACATTCACTTCCCTCTGCTCCTTGTCTCTGTTTTGGACATTATCTTCCCTCTGGTCCTGTTCCCTGTCTCTCTGAAGATTTATGTGGTAGCTCCTGGGTCGCCATGCACTGGTTCCCCACTGAGCACCATGACTAGCAGAAGCCTTGTTGCCTTGGCGCGTCATCATATCTGTCTGAAGTGGTTTATGAACAAACTCCAGGGAACAATCTATTAACATTGTTTTGAAGCCCTCCCTCTTGTACAGAGGTATTTCTGTCCAGGGAAAATCTCTCAACACCAAGATCGGGGAAACTTTAGCCTCTATCTACCCCAGCATCCCATCCTGGAGGGTCATTGCCAAGATCACCTCTCATTGACACAGCTATGACTGTGCAGGCTACCTCCCCCGTTATCAAGTTTCCCATCGTCACCCCTACCCCAGCCTCAGAGCAACACCTTTGCCTTGCCCTCAGATCATTTCCTCCACCCTCTTGTCAGACTTGACTACCTATCATGGACTCACCAGGCACCTCCAACACCCTGTGCAGAGGTATCCCCTGTAACTCTCCTGTAAATCTGCAGCACTATCTTATCATCTTTGAGCATCCCACAGTTCTCTCACATCTCAGGACTTCATGAGGAACCTTCCTAGTTTCAGCAATGCTCTCCCACAATCATTTTCATCTTCTGACATATGCATGGCCCAGTATCTCCCAACTTACCCAACAAGAGATGGGAGGCCCTCCCTTGATTAGCAGAAGCTATGCTCCGAGATCAGTTGAGAGAGACCCATGCTGCAGGCACCAATGCCACTGTGTCTTGAGGGTGACTATACAGATGAGAACACACCTAATCAGGGCTCACAACCATTTAACTCTTGTTAACACAGTGTCTCTACGTCAGCCAATTTTCATCCACCCAAAATAATCGATAAGACCACAGATACAGGAGCAGAAGAAGGCCAGTCAGCACATCAGATCTGCTCTGCCATTAAGTGAAATCATGATTGATTTGATAATCAACATAATTTTCCAGCCTTTTTCTGATAACCTTTACTCGTTAACGATCTGTCAATCCCAACTTTGAATAATCTTAACAACCCGGTCTCTGCAGTACAGAATTCCACAGTTTTACTACCTTCTGAGAGAAGAAATTTCTCCTCATTTGTCTTAATTGAACCACTCCTTACTCTGAGATTATGTTCTCTGATCCTGGACTCTCCTACAGACAGAAATGACATTCACAGCTAGCCCTTCCTCCCCTCTTAAAAATCTTGTATGTTTCAACATGGCAATGTCTCATTTATCTAAACTCCAATGAGTACAGGCCCAACCTAATAAACTCTCCTCTGAAGAAATTCCCTCCATTCCTAGGATCAACCTAGTGAACCTTCCCTGGACTGCTTCCAATGTCAGTATATCTTTCTTTAGATAAGGGGCCCAAGACTGTTCATGGCATTTTAGGTATCCTCCCACTTTGAGGAATCACACTTTTGGCTTTTTTGCATTTTTAGGACCGGCTCCTAGAAATGGTGTTATTCATTTTTGAAATTTACTCCTCCACTTTCTCCCTTCCTTCGATGACTCTCAAGCACCACTCCTATCAACTGTAACACACACAATAGGTTACCACTGAACGTCCTCTCTTTACTCCCATGATCTGCACACATTTTCTCTACCTCAAACCTGTTCCTGCACACATGTCCACTTTGATTGAGCCCTCATGTTAACTGCACCTCACAGTGACCCCATCCACCTCACAGTGACCCCCCCTTACACTGCACCTCAGAGTAACCACCCCATCACTACATCTCACAGTGACTCTGCCCCACTGCACCTCATAGTGGCCCTGCCTCACAGAGACACCCTCAAACATTGCACCTAACAGAGATCTCCCACCTCACAGTGGCCACGCTCCAGCATCATTGCACCAATGTTGAAATTTCCTGGTTTCTATCTTATCTTGTGATTTGTATTTAGCAGATTTCTTCAGGTTAATTTTAGCTGTCAGAGATAGCGATCAGCTGTCTGCTACATACCCTGCTTGATGTTCCAACCCACTGTGATAAAACTATCAAACAGGGCCTATAATAGATGGTTGATGTGCCAGCTCTGAGAGGCAGGCTTGGCAGTTTGTGGTAACTGGCTAAGTGGAATTTTAGAATTTTCCAAGGGTTTTAGTGGTGCTTTAGGGAGTACATTTTGCAAATTATAGAGAGGTCTTTTTGATGTAACAGTAACTCATTCTACCAGCACTCATGACAGTCACAGCATCACTGGAATATATTTCAATAAAAGCAATTTGATTCCTGGCAGTGGCTGATGATATCAAATCCAAAATTTCCTTCCGAGGAGAGGGCAGATCATTGCCTGGGGACGGAATGGCCTAGTTGTATTATCACTAGACTGTTAATCTGGGGACCAAGGTAATGTTCTGCGGACATGCATTTGAATCCCGCCACGCAGATGGTGGACTCTGAATTCAATAAATATCCGGAATTAAGAGTTTAATGATGACCGTGAATCCATCGCCGATTGTCGCAAGAACCTATCTATTGTCCTTTTGGAAAGGAAACTGCCATCCTTATCTGGTCTGCTTACATGTGACTCCAGACCCACAGCAATGTGGTTGACTCTTAACTGCCCTCTAGGCAATTAAGGATGGGCAATAAATGCTGCCTGGCCAGCGATGCCCTCATCTCATGAATGAATAAAGAAAAAAAATTTTACAACTGTAAACTCTCAAACGTCTCTCCACTCAATGCACTGAAAGAGTCCACATACTTCAGGTTATGAGGGTATGGCATGCCATGTGTGATGATTGTACTCTCCAAAGCCACCACAGCCTTCTTATTGGCTATTGCTTCGGAGACCTCCAGCTGAAGTTTAACCAATCCATCTGCAAAAAACAAAAATTGAGCTGTTCATTTCAATTCCTTTTAATTTTTTTATATATAAAAAGGTCACAGTTATATTACTCCCCTCTCATACAGAAGGCTCTCAAACTTTGTACCCAGAAGGAAATGCCTAGAGCAGGGAGACAGGAAACAGTGACCCATGGTTCATACTCATCTCCACATTCTATGGCTGTTTGACATCCCTGGCTCAGTGATCAATTCAGATTCATTCGGTTGCTAACTTGGCTCAGCCAGTGTAGCCACTTTATGATCTGCACATACAATCTTAGTTGTACCTTTCAAAGGGGTGTTGTGTGATTGGAGATCACCATCTTCTCAACAGAGCCTTCAACTGCAGCTACATCTGCTTGTTCAAGTGGATGTAAAAGATCTCTTAGCACTATGCAAAAAAGTGAAAGCGTTCTCACGTATCCTGATCAACATTCCTTCTCAACCAAGACCACCACATTAACTGTCCACTTGTTATTTGTGAAAGTGTACAAAAATTGGTTCTTAGGAAGGGTCACCCGACCCAAAACATTAACTCTGATTTCTCTCCACAGATGCTGCCAGATCTATTGAGCTTTTCCAGCAACTTCTGTTTTTGTTTCTGATTTACAGCATCCGCAGTTCTTTGGTGTTTACAAAAATTGCTTCCCAAACTGGCTTACATTATAGAAGCAGCACATTCAAAATCATTAATTGTATGTGAAATGTTTTTAAGATGTCCTGAAAGTATGAGAAGATTCTATATCAATACAAATTTTTTCTTCAAGTCTCGTGTACAGCAGCTACAGTCTGATCGGTGTATTTTAAGTAGATAATTAAAGGTAATTTGTTAATCTGCTAATTTGCCTAAGTAGTTATTGGGTTAGCAAACATTTCTTTCACCTCCAAAAGTTATCTGGTCCATAAATGATAATCTTCTTTCTTCTTCTGCTTACTGTAAGTAACCTATATGGGATAAATCTGAAAGAGCATGGATTCAAGTCACAGCCATTTAACACAAAATGACAACAAATTGCCCTTTCAGCCTGTTACAAGAATAAATAGTGGAATAATGGAATTTGCACATTATGATGATCAGGGTATTCTTCTAAATTTGGGACAGAGATACAGTCACTGGGGCAGAGTGGAAGGAGTTTAATTATGCACCTAACCCATTCATGTTGTACAGCTTGATGCTGACCCCAAGTGCCAAAATATAATGTTGGTCCACCTTTAAAAGGCTTCATAAAAAATGCAAAAGTAATTTGTTTTTTGTTAATTACAGCTAGAATTAAAGAATTTAAATAAAAGATAGTAAATTACAAACTGCAAAAAGTAAAACCAAATCTACTGAAGGCCAAAGTAAATTCAGCAGCAAACAAAAAATAATTGTGTAGAAAGGACTGTTAACAAACCGTAGAGAAGTCTTCGAGCAATGATGAAGCCCTGAGCTGCACAAGGATGGGCCAAGAGAGGAATATGCTTACACAGCATTCTCCACTGAGCACAGGCACTGAGGAGGGGAAAACAGAGTTAGATCAATCAATATTTCTGTTGCTACTCCTGATCAATTTAAAGGTGGATAGATATTCTTGGATTTGGAGGGAGCATCTTTGGCATCATTAGAAGAGTTTTTTTGTCTTTAAAAGGGCAACTTAACTTGAGGTTTACACATCAGCTTTAACCATGGTTAGGCAATCTTAGTAAAAGTCACTTCTGCTAACTGTGGGGGCCAGTTGCACTGTAAAATACATTTCAAATTCCATCCTGCTTCAGGCAAGAAAATGTATTTTTGTGTGTGTTTTTTTATACGGTTTTCATCCAGTCACGTCATCTTTCCCATCATTTCTTAAATTGACTGGAACCAACAAGTTTCAACCCTGGCTAATCCATAGGGATGCAGACTTGTGAATCTACAAAATATAAAGCTCAATCAAATCACTCAAACACTTCCAGAATTATTTTGGTTACCAATCTAAGAGCTAAAAGATGTTAAAGGACATCATAAACAAATTATTATATAACTTCACAATGAGATGATTAAGCAATCACACTCAACTTTGACACTGGGAATATTAAGTTCATTGAAGTCTTTACTACATCACTGCCAGTCTTTAAAAATTTCCATTTGCCACTTCAGTTCCTAGCTCCAACAGGTATAGGGTGCTTGTAGCCACTTTGATACAAAGATTGAGACCATCTATTCATTTCTTCTGCCTGCCCATCTTTCTTTTTGTTCATGAAGGAGAAGGTAATGTCAAGTCTTCCCCAGTCTTAGCTCTGACCCCAGGTTCTTCTCCAATATTTCTCCGATATTCCCTCATGCGAGTTTGAGTGTGTTGGGTTCTCCAGTGTTCCAGCAGATGACAGCCATCACCTTTAACAGTAGTACAGTTGAAGACACTACCTTTGACAGTAACACAGACGCTTCTTCTGCACCGCTGTGTCATTCAGCCCAATGGGGCTATCCTGACTGGGTTCCATCTTTACCTAGCAATCATAAACCAGAACATCTCCAGCAATGCTGCATCCAGAACCCCAAATAATCCATTCTAAGCCCCCATCTCATTTTGTCCTTTGGGATTAAGAAGCGTGAGGTAGGGGGCAGGTGGAGCTGTTGGCAGAAGGTTGTGTTCGTGGCTTCATAGGATTGTCAGGTGTAGGTGCTCAGTCACCAACCTGAGACTGACCACAGGTTGGCATCCTCACCCTCTTCTAGAGCAGAGAGCTGTCCCAGGAGTTCCACAGTCTTCTCCTTGTATCAGTTGTTTGTTTAAACATGGGAATAGTTCCTTGTGCATCAACTTCTGCTGGAAGAGGATAGAGCACCAGGGCAAGGCTAGTAGTTAAGGAATGTGAGCCACATGTCAAGGGAAAGTAAGAGATTTCATTATTCCGATTCGCATAGAGGGTGAGGTGTTTCATTCCCACAAGTAATTAAATGTTGAGAATTGGGCAGACTCAGGTTACAACTTGAAATCCGAAATTACTGACTTCTTGCCCTTGAATGCACCTTGAAGACTTAGTGACAGTGTTGGCTCAATTACTGCATTGTGTCTGAATTAAAAGGCCACGGGGTCAAGTCCCACACTGGAGACTTGATATCAAAGAAGAATTGCAAAGACACTCTGAAAGCATCACTTAGGTGTTTCGATATTCACTTCAAGGTGCACCAAATAAAAGCAGCATAGCCTCCTTCAGAACAAGCGCATATCAAAAGCAGAGGGAAAACACAACATAATGAATCTGAGCCAGCAACTTCTCCAAAACTCAGTCGTCTATGGTACCCTGTCCTATTTACAGCCAAAGCTTCTGGGTACAAATTTGCCTTAGCATTTACCTATGTACACATTGGAACTGAACCAAACACCTCCCTCGGTGATGAACATAGTCATCTTTGCCTTGAATGATGAACAAGAAAAAGGAGACTTGAGCACAAGGAAGAGGCTGACAAATTAAATGCACCTCTGAGAATGTGCCACACTAGGAGGTGTCTTCTTCCATTTGGAGTTACAGACAATTGTGACTGAATTAAAGAGGTGAGCACAGGATGTGGCATGCTGGCTAGGTTAACATTTACTGTTCATCTCCAATTGCCCTTGAAAAGGTGATGGTAGAGCAGCCTTCTTGACCTACTGCAGTCCTTGGAATGTAGACACCTTCAGTGCTCTCAGGGAGGTAATTGCAAGGCCTTGACCCAGTGACAGAGAAGGACTCTGATATAGTTCCAAGTCAGGATGGTGTATGGCTTGTAAGAATCTTGAAGGTGGTGTTTTTCCCATATATCTGCTATCTTTATCTTTCTAAGTGGTAAAGGTGAGGGCCTAGAAGAAGCTATAAAAATTAAGCTGGTACTTTGGGAGCAAAGACATCAATAAGCACCTTTATAAGTATTTTAATTTTTAAAAAATCAAGTGACAACTTCACTCTGAGACAATTAAGAAATGGTCTGTACATTTTTAAAAGACATTTTCACTCATTTAAAACAAAAGGTGGTGGATTAACAGTGATGTAAAATGCTAATTTCTGTGACAAACTTCCTTTCTACTGTATTTATCAAACTGCACCTAGCTACCAAAAATCAAGCACATAGCAAGGAAAACACTGCCCAGCTGCATTGTTTTGTGGCAAATCAACAAACACAAAGTCTATAAAGCAGTGGAAAATCAAAACAGTAAGCAGTTTTCCTGCAGATCATTTACTGAACCCAGTGCAGAAACTTTGCCCGTGGCATTTTACTGTGAGGGGGTACTGTGGCCTACCTGTTTGATTCAGAGGGTAGATTCAGGCAGTCTGGCAAGACTGGAATTATCTTAGAGCCAAAATCTTTTCAAGTTGTTTCAAACAGCATCATCACACCCTACCATTGCAGAGGTATGAGATTTATTGGCCTCCCACAACCCTCTCAGCAGCCTCACATATCAAATCTCTGAGAATGATAGTAATACTTTAACCGATCAGAAAAGATGGGTAAATACAGGAGGTCACTGCACTGTAACCTGTAATCAAGACTTGAACACAACAAGCCAAATGTAACAAAACAGAAATTGAAAATACATTTGACACGTAAAGAACAGGTCGTTTTAAACAGCAGATTATTTTTTAGAGATATGGGACGAAGTTGTTTCTATTGCTTCAAAAGAAATCAGACCATTTCAAAAAAAACTTATATCCATTGGGAATCCAGAGGAATTTCACTGTTGGATGACAAGACCTCACTCCCCTATTTATAGTAAAGAAAAACACGGCAAGGTCTCCACGAACTCCTCACAGAGAAACAATTTATTGGTTATATTTATTAACCAATAAATATAAGCTGGCCTGTAAAATCTTATTGTGTAACCGCAGTTCCAGAGTGCGTTAGCTGGTGTCTGTGCTGCAAGTTACTGACGCGGTCACAGCTCCGCACATTCATTTGCGCTCATGTTTCTAGCAGCAATTTCCAGTTTTGCAAGGATCAGCAATTTATTATTAGTTCCTAATAACTGTAAAACAATTCCCATGGTGGAGACGCTGACAGCACTAAGCCCAGGCAACAAGCCGCACAAAAGTACAATCTTTGCACCTACCTCACAAATCGCTGATTTTTTTTAACTGAGCTCCCTTTTTTGCAGTGGAATTGTTTTATCTTTCTGATAAATTTACACAAGGCCAGCAGTTAATACTATTTGTTCACATTAAAATCAGAAGACCTCTCACGCATCTGCATGCTGTTTGTCTCACTCCTTTTCCGCATTAAACGTGTCAGTTCTCCCACTCTGACAACACCCGGCCCCTGGAGCTTGCCGAGAGATTTACACATCTGGTTCTTTCGAAATTAGTTTTATAAACAAGACCCCTCACCAACAGTTCCTCTGTATTCTCTCCCCTACCTTTCCAGTACCTCGAGTGTATGTCTCTATGAATAATGAACTGTGACCTGGCAGGATTGAAACTTCTGGCCAATCAAATCACTGTGTTCCACTGTAACAATGCTGGGGTTTTCTCTGGTGTCACTGGGACCAAGGAGCTCTCCTGGCAGATGTCTGTAAGGAGCTCTCACAATTGCCAAGCTACTAAACTACATGGTAATTACCCAGGACGTCTACATTTCTAATAGACAATTACCCGGGAACTCTCATTGTAGATCCACAGCTTCGCAGGCTTCTGATGTTCTGAATCCAATTGCTGGCATTAAAATCTGCGGTAACTCCTGGACAACTGGAAAAAACAAACTTATCAAATCTTCTGGGTACACTGTAGCCTGCCCCACCCGACACCCTTCCTCATTCCTACCTCCATAGCCACACCGCTGACATCCCCAGTGCGAAGAGCTGACTGATTTATCCCTGCCACCTCCCACACAGACACTCAACACCCCCCAAAAAGGCCCGAATGCCCCCTTCCCCAACACCTACCCACCCCGCTAACCTCCACCATGGATACCTCACAAGCTGGTTGCCCAACTGTCTCCTCACCTGTCCATATTAAACACAACATGCACTTAACATGAAGTATAAACCATTAATTAACAAGAAAACATAAACCACATTCCAGCATTAGTGACCTAGATTCATAGAGTCATAGAGATGTACAGCCTTTGATCCAACTCGTCCATGCCAACCAGATATCCTAAATTAATCTAGACCCATTTGCCAGCATTTGGCCCATATCCCTCTAAACCCTTCCTATTCATATACCCATACAGATGCATTTTAAATGTTGTCATTGTACCAGCCTATACCACTTCCTCTGGCAGCTCATTCCATACATGCACCACTCGCTGCATGAAAAAGTTGTCCTTAGGTCCCTTTTAAATCTTTCCCTTCTCACCTTAAACCAAAGCCCTCTAGTTTTGGACTCTCCCAACCCAGGGAAACGACCTTGTCTATTTACCCTATCCATCCCCATCATGATTTTATAAATGTCTACAAGGTCACCACCTCAGCTTTCAATGCTCCGGGGAAAATAACGCCAGCCTATTCAGCCTCTCCCTGTAGCTCAACCCCTTCAACCCTGGCAACATCCTTGTAAATCTTTTCTGAATCCTTTCAAGTTTCACAACATCCTTCCTGTAGCAGGGAGACCAGAAATGAACACACTATTCCAAAAGTGCCTTAACTAATGTCTTGACTTGCTCCAGTTCTTCTCAATAACTTTATTGGTTTGCCTTTTTCATCAGATAAGCAAGGGAATGCATCTCCATGAACAGAATGTTTGAACCTTCCATAATTGGTCTCCTTACTTTGTTGGAGGAAGGTAATTGTTGAAAGTAATTATTTTGTCATGTCTCCCTTTGGTATACATTTTTAAAAAAATCTCTAGTGGCCTGACTCTCTTTGGCACTAATTGAATAATTCTCTTTTAAAATTTGTTCACAGGATGTGGGCATTGCTGTCTAGGCCAGCATTTTTTTGTCCATCTCTAGTTGTTCAAAAAGTAGTTGCATTAACCACATTGCCGTGAGTCTGGAGATACATGTAGGCCAGACCAGATGAGGATGGCACATTTCCTTCCCTAAAGGACCTCAGTGACAATTTTTACATCAGTGATTACATGGTCACCATTGGCTAGTTGCTTATTTGATATTTTTGATGAATGCAAATTTCAACATCTGCCTCTACCAACATGCTCCCACTGGACAACAGTATCCCCTGGTTATCAAGATCTACATTGAGACTCTGGACAACGTGGACCACTTCTCACACCTTGGGAGGGTCCTTTCTATGCGGACATATATTAATGAGGAAATTTAACATTGGCTTTTTTGTGCCAGTGTGGTCTTCGCCATTTGAGAAGCGGAGTATTTGATGACAAGGATCTCAAACCTGGCATAAAACTCATGGCTGAAGACATGGACGGTATATAGCAGACATCTCAAGTCCCTAGAGAATTATCATCAGTGACGCTACTGCAAAAATCTACAAATCCATTGGCAGTACAGTTGCTCCAGTGTGCGTGTTCCCTCTCAGGCCAACAGCACAGCTCTAGTTATGGTCAGTCAGCTGTGTTGAGTGGGCCACATCACCTGTGTGCCTCATACAGACATCCTAAACAAACTTTTTTATCTGAGTTTGGGTGCAGCAAACAGTTACCAGAAGGGCAGAGGAAATGCTTCGACGATGGCCTCAAAGTCTCCATGAGATATGCAAATCAACACCAACACATGGGAATCTCTTGCCTAAAGACACCTGAACTGGAGAAAAGAGCATCTATGAAGGTGCCATATAGTTCAAGCATCTCCAATAGCCAAGTACAAAGAGCATGCAAAAACTTGAGCATTACACACATCTGGCACTTCAAACACCAGATTCCTCACTTGTGGCAGGGTGTGTACATCCAGCATTGGACAGTTCAGTCACCTGAGGACTCACAGTTCCGAAGTGGAATGAAGTCCTACAAAGAGGAAAAGGACTTTATAGAAGTTGCCACAGACACTCTGGAGTTTCCACCCTATGATGCCTGCCCTGTTGCTTGGACTGATCTAGCACTGCAAATGCAATGTTTGAGCATGCAATGTACCACCCAGTGGTGGTATTGGTGATAACTGCAGTCAGGAATGTATGTATTGACACCTCAGCTTTTACTTACATCGGCCATCATTGTGAGGTAGATAAACGTCTTGTGGTACATGGTGTTTAGAAGTGATGGAGGTTGTAATGCTTGCACCTATCTCCTCCCAGACAGCTTTCATCACCTTACCAAGGAGCATCTAGCTGAGCTGAAGTTCACAGAGAGTAGAGGATGAAAGGACAGCTAGGAGAGCATTTGAGAAATGTGTGGCTTGAAGGTTTGAAAAATGAATAAGGTGGAGTTATGTTCTGTTGTAATTGATGCCTACACCTGGCATATGGTTCTGCTAGGATCTTCTTTGGTAGATTTGCTGCCACTAACACTTATTACAGCACTAGTCTACAGGGCTTACTAGTATTGATGTTGTGAAGGACTAAGCACTAATAAATCTTTGACAGGAGAGGAATGTGCTTGAGTAACAAGAGGTAGTTTATTATATAATAATAAGATAACAGGGTACATTAACTTTAGATGGGTTAACTACATTAACACTAGGTAGGAGACACAGTTATTTCATAAGAGATAGTAAGTAGGTCTATTCTACATAGCTATAGACTGTAGAATTGACTAACAACTAGCAAAAAGCTAGAACAACTGACTCGTTCCATGCAGAGACAATAATTTGTATACCAGTGGGCAGAGCTATTCCAAAGCTTCCAAGTTACCCTTACAAGCCAAATGCCTCATGAAACAAATACCAGCCTGACCTAAAGGGGAGAGGAAGGAGATTGTTAGTGTGTTCCAGAAAATGAGAAAAGAGAAAATGAGTGTTGTGCACTGGTGTAAGGTGAGAAGTGTACCTATCTAACATTATGACATGAAATAGCTAGGATTTAACAACGGTAAGTCTCAATTCATATCCAGAGCAGAAATGAAGAAAAATTCTGCTGCAACATTCTGATCTGTAAGTAATAGTTAACAAAATTGTAACAAAGCCTTTGAGTTCTAAATGCAGCTATAGGCCATCAATCTACTTCCTGGTTTGTTTCTGAGTTGTCATTGTTTTGAGGATGCAGACAATTTTGAAGCTGTGGTATTCCCAAATTGAAATGTGTAAGTTCCTCTTCCCGTCAATTAGCAGCTCCTCCGTCACCAGCATGAACACAAGCACATTTGTGCGTTTCTGAATTACATGTATACAACTATTGGAAGAGTTTTTAATTTTAAAGTGGTTCGTAAGGTCAGGTTTATTTATTGGACACTTTTCTATCCCAAAATATCCTGGGAATTACTTGTACCTACCAGTCTTGAATTGACTCAAAGATGCGAGGAAACACTTTAGTAATACTCAGTTTTATTTTATTGAAAATGCAAAATCGACATTCCAGTTTGTCTGTATGAATCTTTAATAACCACTTTGATGGCACTTTCTAGTTTGTGACAACAAATTTTGGAAGTTATTCTGGCATTGGCTGATACCTGCCATACCTATCAAGTTTAAAAATGTAGAGTAAGGTCTATTTTAAACAAAATAAGACACTTTCGAAATGGTTTCCCAGATTTACAGATTTGTAAATACTCCCACTACCATTTGCAAGTGGGTATAGAAATAAGAGGACACAGCAAATTAGTAAGTGGTTGGAGAGGTTGTAGAGGAGGGAAAATTTTAGGTGCCTGCGACATTGGGATATGTTTTGGATGTGACCTGAAGAGGTCAGACATGTTGCAATTTGCTATTGAAGTAGGTTTAAACTAACTAACAGAGATGAACAAACAGGAGGTCATATTATAGAAGAATATCTTTACACAACTGAGAGAGACAGATAGTATTGGAATAGGAAATAGTAACTTATTAGGTTGGATCAGAGTAAGAGGGAATGTAATAATATCTAACTTAGGATTCTTATGCTTGTATGTGAATGTGTGGAGTATTTTAAGTAAGAATAGTGAGGTTTACATCTGCAGCTGAAGATATCCATGTGGAAATATGATGTCATGATGATAACAGAGACAAGGCTCAAAGAGGGCAGGAAATAGGGAAGTGAAGAAAGGTGGAGAGATAGCAGTACTGAAAAAGAAGATGACAGTGCTGTAGAGAGAGGATGTCTTTGAGTGGTCATGGACAGAATATATTTGGTTAGAGCAAAGAAACAATATAAATATCTAATACTACTGTAGGTATTCAATTGTCTACCAAAAATAGGAAAGGTATAGTTGTACACATTTGGAAGGACATTACAAAGAAGTGCAATTGTTATAGAGTAATTATAATGGGAAGCAGTAATTATGCTAATATAGACTGGGATAGTGATTGTTAACTGGCAGAGAGGGACATGAGTTTTAGAAATCCAGCAGGACAATTTCTACATTAGTATATTACCAATCCAATTGGAACAAGTGGATCAAATGGTCAGCAGGGGAACATTTAGGGGCAGTGATCACAGCATCATAAAGTTTAGATTGGCTTTGAAAAGAACAAGGAGCAATCCAGAATTAAACTAATGAATTGGGGGTGGACCAACTTCAATGAAGCAAGAATGGATCTCGTCTAGATAAGTAAGAATTAAAGGCCAGCCAGTAAAACTATAACTGAACGATTCTTTTAAACAGAAGATAAATCAGATATATTTGAGGTACATTTTCCTGAGGAGTGAATATAGGACAAACAATCCAGAGTTCCCTGAATGCCAAAAAGATGTAGAGTAAGATGAAGCAGATAAAGGGTGCATATGACTTATCTCAGGTGGATAATGCAGTTGAGAACCAGGCTTCATACATTAAAGATTCTGATAGGAAATGAAAAATAAAGAGAAGCAAAAAGTCAATTATGGGAAAAGACTGGAAACTAACATAAATGTGCACACGGAAGTTTTCTATAGTCATATAGATAGCAAGTGAAATGGTATCAGAATGTGTTTGCAGGCAGATGTCGAGAACTCCATTTCCCAATAGGATTGGCTTCCCAATGTAGATTCAGCCCACTGACTTTTTTAAACAATTAAGAGACCATCCAGGTTTTTGGAAGTGTACATGAAAATGGGGAGTCATGGGAGTCTACAGGCCTATAACATGGAGTCCAATACATCATTGACGGGTGTTCCATGATTACATTGGTTCCAAATCTAGTTGGTGATCGTTAAAGAAGGGTCCATGATTTTGGAGAAAAATAACTAAAATTAATTAAGAAACCACAAAAAGTTACAGGAACCAGAAGACTTTGCCTGAGAGACTAGGCAAAGACCATCAATAGGCGTCAGTTGGTAAAGGAATCTAGGGATGCTGCAGGACATGGACTGGTAATGAAGTTCTGAGAATCCTGTGGAATTGAGAAGGAGCTGGAGGTTAGTCATTTAATTAGTTAACAGAACTCAACAGCAGGCCATGCTGCCCAAATTATGGCAGCTAATCCACATCAAGACAACTAATAGCTCTGAGTCATGCAGAGAGCCACTGAAGTGGGGATGAGCGTAATCTTGACACTTTCGCTGGAAGGGTGGGAATTTCAGCATCCCATTAAATCTAGCCCATGGATATGGAAGAAAAACTCTTTTATTGCTGAAAGAAGATACAATTTTGTCAAGGCGTTTCATCCTGCATTCATCAGGATAATTCGCAAGGACTTCAATTTTAGGGGAAAGCCAACATTTATACTGAATGAAAGGAGAGTTGTTGGTTGGCAAGTGAACTGTTACTGGTAGAGGTGATGCACTGGAGAATGCACTGGTTAAATACGATTGACAGTTAACTGTAAGGCTTTGATTAATTTTTTTGAATTGATTGTCAGTGTAATTAAGGATTATCCACCAAATATTTGCCAATTGCGCTATCATGTATAATGTTGGATAATGTGTTACAGGATTCCACATGCAGGCTGGTTCTGTACAGCCAATTCCTTGAATATGATGGAAAACCATAGGGATTGGCTGTTTAATATGATCTATTAGTGTTTGAGATGTATTGCCTATGTACCTGGCATGGCACTGGCGCCAAAATTCATATATCACAATGCTCATTTGTGTAATAGGCAGATCGCCTGATCAATTTGACATCAGCAACTTGCTTGTGGCAAATGCCAGTTGTTTTACACCTGCTGTAGTAGCTCAGTCTGGGTTCGCCAGAACCACTCAGCTCCTGGACATTATTGCAATCTTGGTTCAAATGTGGACCTTGGTTTAAACATGGATGAAAGAGCTGAATTTCATAAGTGAGGTTTGATTGACTGCCCTTGGTATCAAGGCTGCATTTGATCGAGTGTGGCATCAAGGAGCCCTACTAAAACTGGTATCAGTGGGAACTGGAGGAAAGCTGTCCACTATTTGGAGTTATACCTGGCACAAAGGAAGATCGTTGCGATTAGTGGAGATCAGTCATCTCAGCTCTGGGACAAGTATACAGGAGTTCCTCAGGGTAATGTGCTAGACCCAACCACCTTCAGCTGCTTCATTAATGACCTTCCCTTCATCATAAGGTCGGAAGTTGGGATTTTCGCCAATGATTGCACAATGTTCAGCCACCATTCATGACTCCTCAGACACTGAAGCAGCCCATTGCAACAAGATCTGGACAATATCCAGGGCTGGGCCGACAAGTGGCCTTAATATTCATGCCACACACAATTACCAGCAATGACCATCATGTCATATGGATTTACAGCATGGAAAAATGCCCTTCAGCCCATTCTGTTGTGTTCATCATCAGCACCTATCTACTCTAGTCCTATTTTCCAAAACGTGGCCTGCTGCCTTGTATGCTATAGCAATTCAAGTGATGATGCAAACACTTCCTAAGTGTTGTGATAATTCCTGCCTTGATCACATTTTCAAGCAGTAATTTCCAGATATCCATCACCCATCTGGTGCAAAAATGCTTTCTTGAATCCCTTCTAAACCTACTGCCCTTGACTTTAAATCTATACCCCTTAGTTATTGATCCCCAAATAAATAGATGGGAACACCATCATCTCCAGCAAGAGAGAATTGGAGCATCATCCCTTAATATTCAATGGCATAACCATCTCTGGATTCTCCACAATCAACATCCTGTGAATTACCATTGACCAAAAACTGAACTGATCTAGCTGGACAAATACTGTGGTTACAAGAACAGGTCAAATGCTAGAAATTCTGCAGTGAGTAATTCACCTTCTAACTTCCCAACACCTATCCACCTCGTACAAGGCACAAGTCAGGAATTTGATGGAACACTCTCCATTTGTCTGGATTAGTGCAGCTCCAAAAGCACTGAAGAAGGTTAACACCATCCAGGTGTCAAGATTGGCACCACATCCACAAACATTCAGTCCCTCCACTACCAACCCTCAGTAGCAGCAGTGTACACCATCAACAAGAAGCACTGCAGAAATTCATCAAGGCTCCTTAGGTATCAACTTGCAGAACTGTAACTACTTCAATGTAGAAGGACAAGAGCAGCAAATACAAAACACTACCACCTCCAATTTCCCTTCAAAGCCACCCACCATCCTGACTTGGAAATGTACTGCCATTCCTTCAGTATTGTTGGGTTGAAATCCTGGAACCTTTCCCTAACAGCATAGCGGGTGTACCTGCATCAAATGAACTTCAAGAAAGCAGCTCACCATTACATTCTCAAGGACAACTACAGATGGCCAATAAATATTGGCCCATTCATTGAAGCCCACATCCCATGAAAGAATAAAAAAAAGTATGCAGGGCATCAATTTCAACTCAACAAAATATATGACAGCCATTTGCTTGGTCATTTCTCAGGGTAATGTCTTACCCAATTAGAGTCAACCTGCCTGGTTTAAAACTTACAGATAGTTTGGCAGTTGATTGTCAGTCATTATAGCTGGCACATTCTACCAATCAGACTCCATTTGGTGATCAATCAGCATTTTTTTCTCATACATATAGAAGTTGGTTTTCCCTTAAATTGGTCCTCTTCTCAATTGTCTTGATGATTATAAAATGAAAAGCCTCAACAAAACATGGCTGTTTACAACAATACAAAAGCTTTATCGCACAGCCAATTGTTTGGATCTGGGATGCATTGCCTGAGAGTCTGGTGGAGGAAGATTAAATTGAAGAATTGGGATTGAGAAGAAAATTGGATAATTATTTGAAAAGAAAATATTTGCAGGCTTCCAGGGAAATTATAGGGAGTGGAATGAGAAGAGTTGCTATTGCAGAGCGTTGGAATGGGCGTGATAGAAAGAATGGTCTCTTCTGCTCTTAAGTAATAAACTTAATTTATGTTTTGATGTAAATTGGAGCCTCAATTTTTGGGCCACCAAATGTTATTACTCAGTTGATCAGTTTGCATATGTACCAACAATCATTGCACTTCACAGCAATCCATTCTGCATGACAATGCTAAGAGCACTGACAAGCTTCAATTTCCCTCTCTTTTTGAGGAGTATACTTTTCTTTGTTTACTACTTTCTCTCCAATTTGTTGATATGTGCTAATAATATTTCATCCCTAACAACTCGGCCTAATTTAATCAGCACCTGCCTTCCTATTGTATAGTTCAAATAATTAGTCACGAAAGATTTGGACTAGTGAAGTTAACAGCAAAATTACTTTATTTAACAGTATTAACGAGAGAGCATTTATCACATAATGATCAAATTCTATCTCTCAGGTTACATGCATTGTTGAGGAACTCTCGTAGTGATTCCATAATGAGTGTGCAGAAGGATTTGAATGCTCTCTGTCACAGATTCTCAGTAGGTCACAATTTCCTGTTGCACCACCTCCATTAAAATCTGCAGTTTGACAGTGAAAATATCTGAAAAGCAAACAGATACATTCCAGTAATGAAGAACTAGAATCTGCACAAGTCAAATATATTAAATCATATTTAAAGATAATCTCACCAAATAAACATAACAGGATGTTGAAGTTAATGATTGTTCTTTTCATGTTTATAACCATCAAATGGAGTACTTATTGGCCCAATTGTTTCTTTAATTATAATCTGATTGATGATGGATGTGTGGTAAAATGATTAGACATTGGAAATAAATTACATTGACAGTTGCAAGATTGTGCGAAGAAAACAAATTAGTTCAGTCACACAAACCTGATGAAATCACCTTCATCCCAAGCCCACTAAATATTCTCTAACTCTAATATCCTTTGAAATGGCTGCTCAAGACACTCAGTTGTACAGCTCTAACAACAAGAATGGTCAATAAATGTGATAGTGTGAGTGCTTTCCACTTACTGAGAAGATCAGATTATTCTAATGCACTGAAAAAATGTCAAGGCTAAGGTATGGCATATCTAAAATTCTTGCATTTGTCACAATCAAGGCATTTTGTTCTTCTTAACTGAAAAGTGGAGATAGAATGTACCCTGAACAGGATGCAGGAGTATATTTTCAATTGGCATAATTTGGATACTTATGTTAATGGACTAATGCTGTTAAACTGGTCAGGAAATATAAACTGTCATAAGGGGTCTTAAATGGTTTTGTTACTGGCATTTTTCAATGAAGTCAAGTTTCTTTGGAATACAGGAACAGAAGAGATTTTTGTTTATTCATTCATGGGGTGTGGGCGTTGCTCATCCCTAATTGCCCAGAGGGTATTTGACAGCCAACCACATTTTGTCCAAAGTTCTCCACAGTCATTATTTCTATGTATTTTACATTTAGTGTATTGAATTTTTAACCTGGACTGGATATGACAAATGAAATTAATCGCTCTCTTTTAACTCGTCTGATTCCACGCCCACACCCCACCAACCCCCACCCCCCCATCATCCCCACAACCCCCCCCATGTTCTGTAAAGATTGTAAAAACCCAAGTGCTTGCGGTTTCTTGCTAGAATGAGATGAAGCCCAACTCAAAAATGAAACAAAGAGCTGTGGATGCTGGAGATCTGAAACAAAAATAGAAATTTCTGGAGCAACTCAGTTGCCAAACCTGTGATGTTTCTCCAGAAACTGCTATTTTTGAAGTCCAACTCATGTAGTAATATTCAGCTGCCAGTCCATAAATGGAGATGATGATGTGTCAGCAGTGCAAGTATTATTTGGTGGAAGATTTGAAACAAAATTCCCAAAATTAAACATGTTTATTTGAAGAGAATTTTTGTAACATGAGTACTGCTGCAGAAACATTTGATAAATCAAGCATGAGGTAAATTAGCTTTACTTGAAATTTTCATTTCTTAGTATTTACTATGAAAAGTTCTACCCTGAACAGGTAGAACAATCTGTCCATTAGAAATTCTAAACAGCCTTGATGAAATTACTGGAGGTTAATAGAAAAAAAACCCTATTGTATGAGATAAAACATAGAAAAGGAGCTGCCGAAATATATACAGATTGACCACATGGAAACTAAATGGATGATAAAATAGAAAAATCATGTTGTACTCAAAATATTACCTTAGTTTCTTTCTCCACAGATGCTGCCAGATCTACTGAGTTTCTCCAGCACTTATTGTTTGTACCTCGGCTCTCCAGCATCCACAGTACAATAACAGAGATGAACAGCATGGAAACAGACCCTTTGGTCCAACTTGTCCATGCCGATCAGGTATCCTAAATTAATCTAGTCCCATTTGCCAGCATTTGACCTATATCCTTCTAAACCCTTCCTATTCATATAGCCAACCAGATGCCTTTTAAATGTTGTAATTGTACCAGCCTCCACCACTTCCTCTGGCAGGTCATTCCATACACGCACCATCCTCTGCGTGAAAAAGTTGCCCCTTAGGTCCCTTTTAAATCTTTCTTGTCTCACCTTAAACCTATGCCATTAATTTTGGACTCCCCCACCTCTATAAGGTCAACCCCCAGCTTCCAACGCTCCAGGGAAAATAGTATCAGCCTATTCAGCCTCGCCCTGTAGCTCAAATCCTCCAACCCTGGCAACATCCTTGTAAATCTTATCTGAACGCTTTCAAGTTTCACAACATCCTTCCTATAGCAGGGAGACCAAAAAATGAACGCAGCGTTCCAAAAGTGGCCTAAGCAATGTCCTGCACAACTGCAACATGACCTCCCAACTCCTATACTCAATGCACTGACCAACAAAGGCAAGCATACCAAACGCCTTCTTCACTATTCTATCCATCTGTGACTCCACTTTCAAGAAACTACTTTCTTTTGATTTCAGATATTAAATATTGTTTTAATAGAAAATGATAATGTCTTCTTATGGTGGTACAATTGGATTTCTAATATTAAGTATGGTCCAGATGTAGCTTCACTGAATTGTCCCATTTAACTCTTAAATCTTTTAATTATGGGATATTGCAGTTTCTTCAAAGTAAAGATGAGTTTCCTGATGTGCTTAACGCAATCTAGATTATTTCCAAATGAGAGACCTGTACTGGAGGCAGCAGTAAAGGTCATTATGCCCAATTATCTATCATTTAGAGTAAATCACTGGAAATTTGCGAGCATTGCAAATTGACTACATTGACATTCTGGGTCCAATTCCACAATTCCAGATATATGATGCAACTCTTCAACTAGCATATTTATTTCAATGTTTACACTAAGGTTTATTAAGATGCATTTCTCATTGCTCCGTATTCATAAGGTCCTTTGGTTCTTTTATTTTGATTTTGTTTCACAGCAAAAACTTGTATTTATATTTCTCTTTTAACATCATAAAATCAGAAGACACTTCAGAGGAACATTATAGCGCAAAATATGACACTGAGCCACATAACGGTATGTCAGGGTAGATGATCAAAGTTTAGACATAATGTTAGGTTTTAGTGAGTATTTTAAAGGAAGAAAGTGAGGTACAAGAATGAAAAGATATAAGGATGGAATTGCAGAATTTGGGGTCTAGTTGGCTGAAAGTGAGCCACTAATGACAGAATGATTGAAATCAGAGATGTGCAAGAGGGCAGAATTAAAGGATTATTGATATCTTGGATAGTTATGGTGTTGGAGAAATTATGGAGATAAGAAGGACTGTGTTGATGGGGGGCTTTAGAAGCAAAGATGAGAATTTTAAAATTGATGCATTTCTTAACTTGGAATCAACTTACATCAGTAAGCACAAAAGTGAAGGTTGAATGGGATGTTATGTGCATTAGGACAAGGGCAACACAAATTTGAATTACCTTGAGCTTACAGAGTACAAAACATGGGAGGCCAGTCGGAAGTGTATTAAAATAGCCAGATGGGGAGCTATGACTTTACAATTGTACTTACAAAGTGCTTTCCTCCACCAGGCTGGTCCTTGAGGTCGATGTACTATAAGGTAATAGACAGGTACACCAGACAGCATTAAAGCACAGCCAATCCCAGTGTTGATAGGGTCAGAGTAAAGGGACATGACTACAAGAAACAGGCACACAACGGTAAAGATTCCAGGAATGATTATTGGAACCTAAGGGAGTTAAAAACATTTTAAAATCAGCTCATTTTCAGTTAATTTTAACAGCAGTGTCATTTAAATGCTTCATAACAAACCAATGTTTTCTAATTTATGAATAAATATAAAATAATAAAATGTACATTTTATTTAATATACTCCGGTTATATAGTATCCTGACTATTTCCTTTTTGTTAAATAATATCAGCCTTTATCACGTGAGATAGTAAAGATTGTGGCAGTACCCAACATATCAGGGACATACTGTGCTGACAATGAGGAAACTAGTTTTGTGAAACTAGTTCAGGTTCTGACCTGGAAGAATGTGCACAAGGAGGCCAATGGGCTGTGCAATTGGTTAGCACAGGGAAAATCAAGATAGCAATGTTTAAAGTCTGCTGCTTGAATTTAACAGGAAATATATTTTGTGTCTCAACTGTTGTCACCCACTATTTGGTTTCTTAGAAAAGTGGTAAAACTTCTCTTTGGGATGAAGCTTTAAATGGCAAGCCGCTGATGATACAGCAATGGAGTGTAGTGCTATTTGGAATGAATGGCTACCGTCTTCTCAAAGCCTAGGAATATGCTAGTAAGATGGAGGTGACTGAGTGAATATTTGTAGTGTTCCAAGTTAGAACAAAGTGCACTGGAATCAAAAGAAGCTCAAAGATATGGAAGGAAACTTCTCTTCTTTGGGTTGAAGTTCCAGGTGGCAAGAGTTCTGATCTTTTCTTATTCACTCTTGGATTTTGGGTGTCAGTGCCTGGCTGGCATTTATTGTCAATCCCTAGTTGCCCTTGAGAAGGTGGTGGTGAACTGCCTTCTTGAACTGCTGCAGTTCAATTACTGTAGGTTGACCTCCAATGCTCTTAGGGAGGGAATTCCAGGAGGGAGGGAATTCCAGTGACAGTGAAGGAGTGACAATATGTTTCCAAGTCAGGATGGTGAGTGGCCTGGAGGAGATCTTGCAGGTGGTGTTGTTCCCATATATCTGCTGGCCTTGTCCTTCTAGATGGAAGTGGTTGTGGGTTTGGAAGATGCTGCCTAAGGATCTTTGGTGAATTTCTGCAGTGCATCTTGTTGATAGTACACACTGCTGATGATGATTGGAAAGAGTGGATGCTTGTGGTTATGGTGTGAATCAAGTGGAATGCTTTGTCCTTGATGTGTCAAGCTTCTTTTGTTTTATTCATTCATGGGATGAGGGTGTCGCTGGCTGGGCCAGCATATTTTGCCCATCCCTAATTGCCCAGAGGGTGGTTATGAGTCAACCACATTGCTGTGGGTATGGAGTCACATGTCGGCCAGACCAGGTAAGGATGGCAGTTTCCTGCTGTATCATCGGCAGCTTCCCGTAGCAGGATTCGAACCCGGGTCCCCAGACATTATCTGGGTCTCTGGATTAACAGACCAACGATAATACCACTGGGTCGTCACTCCCCTGAGTATTGTTGGGCCTGCAGCTATCCAGGCAAGTGGGAGTATTCATCACACTCCTGGCTCATGCCTTATAGATGGCGGACGGACTTTGGGGAACTAGGAGCTGAGTTATTCACTGAAGTATTCCTGGCCTCTGACCTGCTCTTGTAGCTGCTGTATTTATATGGCAAGTTGAGTTTCTGGTTAACGATAGCCCTAAGAATGTTAATAGTGTTGGATTCAGTGACAGTAACATGATATATTGGAACAGTTAGGCTAGGGGAGTGGCAAGTTCTGGAGCACAAATCTTCAGCACTATTATTAGAATGTTGCCAGGGCCTGTAATCTTTGCAGTATTCTAACTGGTTTTTTAAATCGAATTGTTTGAAGACTGGCATCAGTGATGTTGGGAACCACTGAAGGAGGCCGAGATGGATCATCCACTTAGCTCGCTGCTTCTTACTTGCTTCAGAATTCATTAATACAAACTAGGGGCAGAAGTAGATCATTCAATTCCTTGGGCCTGCTGCACCATTTAATAGGGTCATGCCAAATCTTTTTATGTTTTCAATTCCAGATTCCCAATTTACCCTAAAGATACTTTTAATTCCCTTTCCTAAAAGAAATCTACCTACTATTACCTTTAAAATATTCAAATACCTCATCTGCCCAAATTATATCCTTATAATACAAACTGTTCATTCTATATCCTTATAATACAAACTGTATTAGCCAAGTAAATTTCCTCTGAACCACCTCCAACATATTTATATCCTTAAATCAGACCCACAAAAGCCCTGTATAACTGAAGTATAACATCCTTGCTTTTGTGTTGAATTTCTCTCAAAAGAAGAGAAAATTCAATTAGCTTTTTTGCTATACCTGCGTACTAACATTTTGTGACTAGTGCACTACTGTCTAGATTCCTCTGCAGCTTAGACTTCTGCAGTCATTCTCCACATAAATAATACTGTGTCCTCTTTTTCCTACCTGTCAAAGTGAACAACTTCACATTTCCCATGTTATTTTCCATCTATCAGAATTTTTCCAGTTCACTCAACTGATCTATATCCATCTACAATGTCTTTAACCACATGCCACTTCAAAACACCAGCCTCATCCCTGGCCAATATCTCTGTTTCAGTTTGCTGCAATGCCAGCGAAGCTCAGCGTAAGCTGGAAAAACGGCACCTAATTTTCCACTTCAGGACCCTACAGCCTTCTGAACTCAATATTGAGTTCAATAACTTTAGGGCTTGAACGCACCTATGTCCTAGCCTCCACCCCCACACACCAGGCCTTATTATCCCATAGTCTGCTATTACACACACCCCATTGTTAGCCACTAACAGTCTCCATTAACAGCTATTCACCCTCCTAGCCAGATCATTATTCATTCCTTCATCTGTCCAACTGTTCTCCCTCTTTGGGCTCCATCCCCACCTATTGTTTACTCCTTACCCCCTCCCTCTACCCTATCTCCTGCATAAAAACTGACATTTTCCTAGCCAACATGAGTTCTGAGGAAGGGTCACTGGACCAGAAATGCTAACTCTGATTTTTCTTCAATGATGCTGCCAGACTTGCTGAGCTTTTCCAACAATTTCTATTTTTGTTTACAATCTCTTTAAGTCCGCTTCAAAACAGATTTTCTTATCCATGTGTCACTTGTAACTTTAGCTTCCATGCCTTCATTACCCTCATCTATGTCATGGATATAAATTATGAAAAGCTGAGGTCCCAATACAGACATCTTCTGAACTCACCTTGTCACATCCTGCCAATTAAGAAAAGATCAATTTATGCCTACTGTTTTCGACTAGCCACCCAGTCTTCTATCCATGATAATATTTCATCCCCTATACAATGAGCTCCTACTTTACGCAATAAACTTATTATGTGGCATCTTGTCAAATGCTTTCTGGAAATCCAAGTACAGCATATTGTGCCTGGCAGATCCTGTCAAGAAGGAAGATGGTTGAGGGAAGGAGGAAATTCCACCTCTGGAACAGCAAGAATGGTGCTTCATTACTGGAAAATCCAGTGTGGTACCTTAAAGGGGCAGAAATGACACAAAGATCAGAAACTGATCTCCACGTAGCACCTTAGTGGAGGCCAGGGCTTTCAACAGGCAAGTCATTGAGACAGAATGAAGGAAAGGGAACTCCTCACCAGACCCAATATCTTGGTATTGTGTTGCCTTTTGGTTAATGAATAACCTATTAGACTGTACCTTGAATGGACGGTGTATATCTGGCTGTTTGTAACGGTGTCGGATGAGTCCAAGGGTTACAAGCCCCATAAACAACCAGCGAGGAAAGCTGTTTAAATTCAGCAAACCATAGACATCACCAATGAAAATCATCAAAATGACCAGTGGATACTGAGGAAGACACAGAGACAGTTTATTAACATTCAAGAAAATGCACTAAATATTTTAATACAAACAGTAGGACATATAAACCCGAGTATTGTGTTCAACTTTGGGGACCACATTTTAGGAAGAATGTGAAGGCTTTAGGGAGAGTCCAGGAATGAGAATCGTCAGATGGGTGTATAAATTGGATAACCTGAGCTTGTTCTCCTTGGAGCAGAGAAAATTAAGAGGAATTTTTGGGAGGTATTCAAAATTATGAAGCATCTGGTCAGAACGTTTTGGTGGAAAGTTTCATGGCCAGAGGGCAATGATAAGGGTGATTGGCAAAAGAAGCAATGGTGACATGAGGAAAAATCTTTATATACAGCAAAATCTGGAATACTTTTAAAAATAGACAATTATTGGATGAGTTGGACCGAAGGGTTTGTTTCTGTGCTATAAGACTCTATGACTCTATAAAAGAAGTTCAGGGCATGGGGAAAAGATGGACAAAGTAGGACTAGGTGAGTTGCTCAGAGCTGGCACAAACACATTGATCTGAAATGCCACTTTTTACGTGGTAACCATTCCAGGATTCTTTCACAAGTGTCAGAAGCTATTATCAACAGTGCTATCAAGTTGCAGCAAAATAGCAATACTCTGTCCAATTGGCTCCAGCCTTCATCAAAGCTTCAGTTCAAACATGGACAAAGAACTGGAGGTTAAAAAAAGGGGTGGCATGGTGACTCAGTGGTTAGCACTGCTGCCTCACAGCGACCGGGAGCTGGGTTCAATTCTACCCTCGGGCAACTGTCTGTTTGGAGTTTGCACATTCTCCACGTGTTTGCGAGGGTTTCCTCCAGGTGCTCCGGTTTCCTCCCACAGTCCAAAGATGTGCAGGTTAGGTGGATTTGCCGTGCTAAATTGCCCATAGTGTTCAGAGATGTGCAGATTAGGTGGGTTATAGGGGCATGGATCTGGGTGGGATTCTCTGAGGGTCGGTGTGGGCTTGTTGGGCCGAAGGACCTGTTTCCACACTATAGGGATTCTATGATCCTATGAACTGAACTCCAG
This sequence comes from Rhincodon typus, assembly GCF_021869965.1. NCBI lineage: Eukaryota > Metazoa > Chordata > Chondrichthyes > Orectolobiformes > Rhincodontidae > Rhincodon > Rhincodon typus. Next base: position 21,791,791 of record NC_063349.1, on the reverse strand, counting down.
CATTGAGAAGAGAGTAACTGACCTTGACATCAAAACTGCAATTGACTGTGAATAGCATTAAGGATAATTGAAGTCAATGGGTTTTGGACGGAAATTCTCTGGAATTGCATGGCATGGTGGCTCAGTGGTTAGCACTACTGTCTCACAGCAGCAGGGACCCAGGTTGAATTCCAGCCTCAGGTGACTGTTTGTGTGGAGTTTGTATGTTCTCCCTGTGTCCACGTGGGTTTCCTCTGGGTGCTCCAGTTTCTTCCCACTGATCAAAGATGTCCAGGCCAGATGGATTAGCCTTGGTAAATGTGGGGTTGCAGGGATACGGTGCGGGCTGATTCGAGGTGGGATGCTCTTTGGAAGTCAGTGCAGGCTCGATGGGTTGAATGGCCTCTTTCCACACTAAAGGGATTTTATGATGTGTTTTCTGAGGCCTTCCGTATTCATATACAGCATAACCTGAATAGCGTCAGATTTGGGTCTCAAATTAGCAAGTGAGAAGTTTGCAATATAAATTCCAGATCTCCTGCGAAAGAGTATAACCAACTTTCCATAACATTATGGAGCATTACCATCACTGAATCTCCAGTGTCAACATTGTAGGGTGTCACCACCGACCAAAAATTTAAATAAACCAGCTATGTAAACACTATGGCAACATAGTCAATATTATGGGGTGAATGGCTCAATCCCTGATTTGTAAGCCTTTAACCTTCTGCAAGGTACAAGTCAGGAGTGTGATGGAATACTTTCCACTTGCCTGGATGTGTGCAATAACATCCATAACACTCAAGAAATTCCTCATATTTAATGACAGCAGTGTTTACCATCTAAAAAGTTCTATAAGACCCAAATCAAGATTCACTGCCACTTAGTACAAGGGCGGCAGTCAATTGGCAACATGTTCATCAAAGAGTTCTTCGAAGGCAGGTGTCATCTTGATTTGGAATTTTATTACTGTTTCTTCATCAACCCTAGGTCAAAAAGCTGGAACTCCCTCACTAACTACATTGTTGGTGTCCCTAAACCACATTACTAAAGGAGTTCCAGAAGGTGGCTCATCACCAGCTTCTTAATGGGAATTAGGCATGGGCAATAAATGCTAGACTCATCAGCAACACTCATTAAACGGAATAAGTCTTTTTTCAAATTTCTCAATTGGTGCCCCATTCACTATTAGAGCTCTGTGTCTGCAGCATATATCATCCTTGAGATGCACCATTGAAATTCACCAAATTCACCTTTTTTGACAGCATGTCCCCTTTGAAGAACAAAGGCAGTCTGTACATAGGAACACAACTATCTGCAACTTTCCTATCAAGTCACACACTATCTTGACTAGAAACTGTATCAGAGTTCCTATATCATTGCTGGGTCAAAGTCCAGAAATTCCCTTCTTAACAGCACCTTGGAAATGCCTTCACCTTACTCACTACAATTCTCAAAGACATTTAGGAACTAGCATTAAATTCTGGCCTTGCCAATGATGCCCAGATCCATGAATGTAAAAAAGAAAACTGCAGACACTGAGAAAATCTAAAAGAAACCACACCCCTGGGATGAGATTCAATTAAAAGGTATCTAAGAGGAAGGTATCTGAAAAACAATTGATAATTATGAGGGAGTTATATCAGTCTAATAGTTGGCTATGTAGTTCTACCTCCAGAGATCTTTAATGTGATGGCACCTTGAAGTTAATGCAGAAGAACTGCTAAACATTGCAACAGTCGTGAGCTTTTATCGCTTAGATCGAGCAGACCGCTATATTTCCTAGTAAAGGAATTATTACTTTTATGTGAATAAGGCATTAATGTAGAATTTCATGTCTTTGTTAAGTGGGAATCACTGTATTTATATGGATGGTCTAGTTCACTTTCTGATCAATGGTGTACCTCAGTCAGCTGGGTGGCTGGTTTGCAATGCAGAGTGATGCTAATGGTGTGGGCTCAATTCCTGTACCAGCTGAAGTTACCATGAAGGATTCTTTTCCATATCTCCTCATTTGAGGTTTGGTGACCCTCAGGTTATGCCACTGCCTGTCATCTCTCTCTAAGGAGAGAGCAACGCTATGGTCTGGTAAGACAATGTCTGCTTTACTTTAGTACCCAGATGTTAAGAGTGAGTGATTCAGCAATAATAGTTTTGTTGATTAGGTTATTTCAATGATTAGGTTTTCTCTTGGTCATTGCCTAGTACTTCGTGGTAGGAATGTCATTTACCACTTGTGAACTCAAGCCTGGATGTTGTCCATGTCTTGCTGTGTACAGATACAGACTGTTTCAATATCTGAGGTGTCACAAATGGCACTGAGCATTGTGCAGACATTAATGATCATCCCAATTCTGACCTTATGATGGAAGGAAGGTCATTGATGAAACTGCACTTGTGCTATAATGGAACACCAGTTCAGTTGAATAATAACATGGTACACCCAGCACACAATGCATGACATACTGGGGGCGGCAGAGGTCTAGGGATTGGGAGTGAAGATCTCTGAGTTGCCCATCAAGAAATATGCACTTGTCCCTGTGCATGGCTTCACATATTTTTGAAAAAGCATTGCAGAGCACGAATGAAAATTCTCGGTGTGTTGGATACAGAGGAAGGAATGGATTACAAACACAGGAGGAAATGCAGTAAGTGTTTCAAAATGTAGTCACAGTGTGGATTAGGAGGATGGTGTCCAGAAGTGTGTAACAAGTGTTGGGAAAGACTTTCTTTATATAAGATCAGCAACCAACTTTGAACAGATATAAGCTTCATAGAGAGTTAAGCATAAACTTCCTTTGAATGAAATAAAAACATAGGGTTTGAGCCATGATGGCAACAAAGCAGGAGTGCATTTCCCATGTGAGGTCCTGCATTCAATGTATAAGGTCTGTGGCTGAACAAGAGCGAATTAAAAGTTGTTAAGAATACTCAAAGCCAAATCAAATGATCTAACTTACAAGATGGAAATGGTAAACAATGGTATTTGTTGCAGAATGTTTTGTTTGATGCATACTTTAAATAGTAGCCAGTTCTACTGGGAAGTAACTGTGATCTGTACTCACCATTAAAAGTACAGCTGGAAGAGGAGTGTGGCGTTGAATGTGGATCATTGAGAAGAGAATTGGCCATTGATTTTCTCTTGAAGCCACGAAGAATACCCTTTTGCAAGAGAGAAAATAGCAGGTATTATCAATGATTTTGTACGCCTTGTCGGCACCCATCCATCTCAGGGTCAGTTCCTGATCTGCTATCATTACGGAAAAGAAATTGTTGCCTTAGACACTAGGTCATTTATTTCTCTTATGTTCAGTGTCATAACTGCCCCTAATGAGTCCTTTGTCCTAATGAACTGGAATATGAGCTTGCAATACAGAAGTAATACTGCCCAGACCCTTCTTGTATTAACTTTGTATCTGGATAATGAAAGAATAAATGTTATCAGATTGCAAAGTAAGCTATAAAATATATATCAAGTTTAAGTTAAAACAGTAATGTAAACCCAATGCAATCACTTTAATTTGGCTACAGAATTTCCACGGGCAAGCACTTCTCTAACTCTCTTCATTAGGATTCTCTGAGTCATCCTTTCCAACAATAACTTCCCTTTTTGACACAAATCCATCTTACAACTTGCTCCTGGATTTTTTTTTATTTACTGAAAGCAATTTTGTCCCATGCCTATGTGTTTTGTTAATTTAGATCCTTGTCCCATAGACTACATTTGGAGCATAATGCCAATTCAACTTGCTGTCATTGGATCTACACCTCTTCTCATCAAGTCCTTGAAGAATCCAAACAGCTACTAGAACAGGCATAAGTTCGATAATTAAATATGACAATGGATCTGTTTCTGTCAAATATTAGAAGCGATTCTTTTATGGAAGTAGAATTTGAAACTCAATTTCAATTAATGACGTATCCAATAATAACAAATCATATCAAGTAGCCAATGTAACACACTAGCTCAAATTGGCCTCCTTTGGATGATAAATTTTATGTTATTACTTGCAGTGATGTTTGATTGCAGTTTTACAAGATGTGATGTGTAGTTGTTGCAGGCTATCTGTGTCTAGCTGGTAGCGAGAGGTTTTAGCAAGTGTGCTTTGATGCTGTGTCAGAGCTCCTATCTGATCAGTAAATAATCTTTAATGTTAGGAGAAAATGGAAGGAACTTTCTCCTCATTGTGAAAATACTCTATACAATTTCTAGGAGATGCAATTGACAGCACCATGGCTTTCAAAATATATTTTGCACTGGGCTAAAATTATGCAACATGTGCCAACGTATTCAAGGTATTTGTCTCAGCTTGGATTTTGTGCATTTGGGAGTCAGAGCTGGAGTTATTCTTCTTCGGTTGTCATGTCAATTTCAGGTTAATTTCAAACTGCAGCATAATTGGTTCTTTGTGCTATTTTGTCCGTTACTAGAAACATTTATCAATTTTGATGGAGAAAGGGGAGGAATTTATTTCTTAACCCAACCAGCAAGCTAAGAAATGATGAAACTTGGCATGTTGGTACAATGAAGCAACGAGTTGTCTCATTTTTACTTCTGTTTCTGGTTTCAAGGAAGCACTTTATAATGTTACATATACTTTCCATATACTCAGTCGTACCTGGAAACAGCAAATAGACCTCCAGTTATTGCCCCAAGGCATGACAGTGAAACAAGAATTTGAATCATTGGGGTGAAGCTTTTCAGATTCCTCTCTCCAAAGGTCTAATTAAAAAAAAACTCAATATCATTATTTGGAAACAGATACCGCTCCATACAGTTTTACTGAAATGTTGACCAATGACAATTAGGGCAGTATAATATAGTTATAAACAATTGACTTGTATGGAGGCAGAAAGTCAGTTCAAGTATTTGAATGTTGTCGGACTGTTTATTTAAGCTGATATGTGGGAGCAGTGACATTCTCATCTGGCTCAGCCAGCATCTTTCAAACAACAACTTGCATTAATATTGAATTTAGATGGGTTTAGGAATAGAGTTCTGAAGTGTGGTCTTGAGAAAGTTGAAGAATCTTTCATTAGAAGTGAGGAAGGGGAGGACAGGGCATACAAAAGGCCAGATCCAGAAAATAAAATGATATGGAAGAGGATATAAAGATAGGGGAGATTGCAGCAATTGTTTGAGACAATAATGTGGAAGAAAATATTGTCTCAAATTATGATTTTTGTTAATGCTTTTTCAGTTTATGCACTTTTTTTAATGCTCTTTGTCACATTAGAGAAAAGAGAGCTGAAAGTTGACTGATGAGAGTTCAGCAGAAGATCTACGAATTAACTTGAAGTGATGGGTCCTAACCTTGTTCCAGAATGTCCTGCTGCTGACATTGGGACAGCCAGTGGTGTTAGACGGGGAACTGGCTAGGAAGCAATTTGGATATTCTTGCTCCTGTGGCCTCTGAGGCCTGACAGAGCATTGGTACCTCATACATCAGATAAAAACTAGGCCTTTCAGGCTGACATGTGACAGAGTTCATGCATCTATCTAACATGGGAATGCTTCTTTATTTCTCTGATAATTACATACTCAAGCAAGCTGAGTTCAAAATTCACAATAAAGATTCAACAGGAGGAAAAATGTAAAAGAAAAATAGATTATAGTGAGAGTGTTCTTGGTTACCTACCACAGCTACTGCACCAGATGCTAACACCTCATCTGCTGTCAATACTGTGTAGTATGCCACATTTACAAGCAAGTAGAGTATTGTAACAATGAACAGAGAGGAGGTAGTGGCCAGAGGAATATTCCTGTAAAATACAATGTATAATCAGAAACTGATTAGCAATTAACTTTGCTTAAAATTCATTTGAAGATCTTGGTGACTAATGACAGTTTGATGATGTTTAGCCTTGTGATCACATGGTGAGAATAGATGTACACAGAATTACATTCTGAGATTAAGTACTTAGCTTGCACAGTGTACAGAGTTAGGAAGGTGACCTACTTCATGCTGCTGTCTTACTATTCTTGCTAGCCTAGGATTCTAGAAACAGAGACATAAACCAAAACCAGAACTTTTGAGAGTGTAATTAGGATGTATTTCATAATTCAAAGGATGGCAGAAGTTTGGAACTGTCTTCTGATGCTGGATCAATGATTAATTTTAAGCTGGTAGATTTTTATTAACTACAAGCAGTAAGGGATATGGAGTAAAGGCAGGTATCTGCTATTGAATTTACCTCTGGGTTTTGTGACCTCTGCATTGGGACCTCTGTGTTTCCTGGCCTTGTACTTGCTGGTAGTAAGATCAGCAGCATTCTCTTCAAGGACACTGCTTTCTAATTCAGACAATAAATTGGTGAAAGAGTAAAGATTTTGGGTACTTTAGAAGATTGCATTAGGATGTGGTGGATCTGGTTATAGGCGTAAAATACAAAGATGATCAACATGTGGGATAACCTTATGGATAGTGATGGAGACAAAATACCTGAAGGCATTTAGTGAATAATAAGATATTACTGCAGGAGTCATTGAAGGCTCACTCTGAATAGCTTTTGTCATTAATAATTATTATGATTTGGTGACTTTCAAGATTTTTGAAATAAGTCATCTAACCATGATTTTTCAATAAACAATATGCAATACAAACACAGAAAGAAAAAAGACAATTTAAAAAGGGACAGGAATAATTTTAAACAGATAAAATCTATCATAAGTGGAGTATAAAATAAAGAAAATAAAGTGAGCAGGTGCTTTGTTGCAGTTTATTTGATATATTACAAGCAAATGGAATCAACATTCATTTGTTTAAAGTGCATCTTCAACAAAAAAATCTGTCAAACATTCATCTCTTTCTGAGGCAGACCATTAATGCACCACTTTCACCATTGGCCATGCACATTTCACAACATAATTACTTAAAAGTAATTAACCATGTCGACAATGAAGGAACAGTGATACTGCTCCAAGGTAGAATAATGTGTGCCTAGGAGGTGAACTTGCAGGTGTTCCTGTGCATCTGCTGCCCTCGTCTTTCTAGGTGGTGGAGATCATGAGTTTGGAAGTTGCTGTTGAAATAGTTGCTGCAGTACATCTTGTATATAGCATACACTGCTGCCAGTATGCATCAGGTAATGGTTGAGGTATCAGTTAAATGGGGTGCTTTGTCCTGAACATTATTAAGCTTCTTGTGCGTTGTTAGAACTAACACCATCCAGGCTTGTGGACAGTATTCTATCATACTCTTGACTTCTGGGAGTGGACAGCTTTTGAAGGGTCAAAATGTGCAGCCACTTGCAAAAAGACTCCACTTCCGACCTTCCAATGGAAGGGACATCATTTCTGGAGCATCAATAGATGCTTGGGACTAGAATGCTACCTGAGAAACTTCTGCGGTGATGTCCAAAGACTGAGTTGATTGGACTCTAACAACTACAACCATTTTCCTGTGCTAGGCATATGACTCAAGTGAGTGGATTTCCCTTAATTCACATCCCCTGGTTTCCAATGACTTCAATTTTTCTCTAGTTTCTTGAAGCCACACTCAGTCAAATGCTGAGATAACAAGGTGTAGAGCTGGATGAACACAGCAGGCCAAGCAGCATCAGAGGAGCAGAAAAGCTGAGGTTTCGGATCTGGACCCTTCTTCAGAAATCAGTCAAATGCTGCCTTGATGCCAAGGGCATTCACTCACACCTAACCTCTGGAGTTCAGCTCTGTTGTTCATATGATAAGCTGATTTTACAGTTACACCATATGAAATGTGCTCTGAAAGGAGATGTTACTATCTTCAGAGTGTTGCTTCGAGGAACTGGTGGACCTGGTGTTTCAGCAGCATACTCTGCCTGTCCTCTTGAAGAATGAGTGGAACAGGTTAAAGAGAATGCTAAATGTAGTGATGGATGGGACGACAAGGGGGATCTTGCTGTTTATTGATCAGACTATTGTGTTTGCAGTGGATTTGTACATGAAAACATGCTTGTTGCTGATTGATCCACTGGGTATAATTGATGATAATTTGTTTTTTTGTGGAAAGGTAATTGAGTGTCACTGATCAGAAGGCCACTGCTTTGGGAAACTGTGATAGTTTTTTACTGAGGTTCAGCGGATGATGAAATTTTAGCCAAGATACTTGTTGAAATCTCTAGCCCTTCTTTCAACAATTTGATGGGGATCTCTATTCTCACTTAGGCAGATTGAACCTTGTTTAATGATTTTTCTGAAAGAACATGCAGCATGAGAATAAATGATGGAATATGGTTTAAATCCATTGATTCTGATTGAAGGATTATAAAATTATTTATTTGTTTGTTGATGAGAATTAACACAACTACAATACATACCTTTCTGGATTAATTATCTCCTCTGTGACAAAGTTCATATAAAACCTGTAAGAAGAAATTCAGAATTGATGGTAATTTTAAAGAAGCATTAGCCTACAATTATTATTCCTTGCCATTCGCACAACTATTCAGTATCCTTCACCTGCTGATAAGCACAATATTAACTCATGTCAGTCACATATTCTTTACCAGGTTAACACATGCCACTCACACGTCCTTTACACTGTCTGTGTAAATCATTTTTATACTATTTACATGTTCACACTCTCCATTTATAGCCTTTCCAATTGGTAATGTGCATCAATGACTATAATTCAGGCTTGTCTCTAACTATTTTGAATTGTTTAAATGACTTGAAATAATCATTTCTGTGTGCATAGTGATTTTTTTACCAAATGAATCTTCCTTGCCATGTACGGATTGATATGTATGGAATAAGGATGGCACTTGCCATCATGCAGAGAAGCTGTGTGTGGTGTCTTTTAACATGAAAATACTGTTGCTCTGCAGCTACCACGTGGATCTGGCTGACCATGAACCCCTCATGCTCTTTACGTCAGCCATGGGTTATTGGGAGGGTTTTTAGATTGTTTAGCCACATTGTGACACACTTCTTCTTGACTATCACGTCATGAGTGGAACTTGAAGCTAGAGCTTCTAGCCTGTAGGTTGGGACATTATCACTGCCACACAAGACCTCTAATGGATTGTATTGGAGTTAACAGTTTTCCACTATTGCTGTAAACTGCTGACTGAAGAATATATGGGATGACCAGATGACCAAAAAAAAATTGCAGTACATCCAAGCTTTATATTTGACAAACAATCATCCTAGGATCACTCAGAAAGTTTTGTGTCCCCATTTCTTGAAGTCAAGCCTTTATTTGGGGATGTCATAGAAGAGGAGTAAAAAGTAGGAAAACTCCATTTTGCCAACTCCAAAATAAAGTAAACTGCCCCCTGCCGCTATTCCCAGTAAACTGTAAAGTTATACAGCATTACTATTTAACAGAATTGAGAGCTTTACAAGAAGGAAAATAATACAAGGTTGCAATACAATACAATTTCAATTTCAGCATTGCTGTTTATAGAGGTAAAAGTTTTCAAGGGGAAGAGATTGCAGCAGCATTCAGAGACTGTAGAATTTAAAAACTTTGAAGTAAGAAGAATATGCAATCACATTAGAAAGATTTAATAACAATGATGAGCCATATGGAACACAGGACTGGATATCTTGGAGAAAAGAAATCTTAAGATACAGAATTTCGTCAAACTTAATTACTAAATCACATGATGAACAAGCAACTACATTATTGTATTCAATAGGACCTTCAGCTGATGACATTATAAATTGTCATACATGATAGACACAGATACTTTTGAAGGAGCTTATAAGCTTTTGATTACTTTAATCTGTGAATAGGTAAAGTTCTTGAAAGAGCAGAGATCCATTGAAGATATTATCACCCAGGAGAATCCATAGATAATTTCATTGATGAATCTTTATAGATTAGTGGAAAAGTGTGACTATGAAGCTTTGTAACCAGACTGTAAAAATGACAGAATTATTGGAATTATTGATGAATATTCATCAAATCTGTTACATTTCAAAGAAGATCTGACTTAGGATGAAAGTATTCAGATTGTATGGAAGCAGAAATTAGAAGGAACCACAGACAAATGTGGAGAGAAGGACAAACCTATCACAGGAGATAATAGAACCTACCCAGTGAAGTATAAATATCCAAAAGAGACATGCAACAAGCCAACACGATGTGTCGGCCAAACAGCAGATACTCAGGGTCAGTATCAGTTCTGTGAAACATGAAAGATTTACAAGTTGAGTAGTGCTCAGCCATGACAGAAGAATGCTTCATCTACAAAAATATAATTCATTTCAAGAAAAAATAAGAGCTAGGGCACAATGTCAGAGCAGCAAAATGTCGAATATTGACTCATACACGTATGTTAATGCAGTAGAACTGTCAACATTAGAAAATTTATCCAGTGCATTCCTAAGGGAAATTGGTGATCAAACCGATTCGAGTTTGACAGAACCTGTTTATGTTTATGGATGTTTCATTAATTTTAAGCTTGACATAGGGGCAAGTGTCCCTGTCCTATCAGAGTGAATACCATGGCTGAAGAAACATAAATTACAGCCTACAGAGATAGAGCTCCATGGCCCAGGTGGCATAGCTCTCAAAACTAAAGTCATGCTACAAATGACTCTGCAACATCAGGATATCAGACAGTAGGGAACGCACATATAATTCATAATCAAGAAATCTGACTCTTGAGCAAGAATACATGTTTTGCCTTCATCCTTCTTCAAAAGCTCAAAATGTTGAACAGCACAGTAGTATAACTTATTTTGTGAAGGGTTACCTAAATTGTTCACAGGATGAGAAAAACTCAATGCCCCATATGAAAGAAAGCTACGAAACTCCTGTATTTCGACAGACCGAGGAGATTCCGGATCCCTGAGTTAATCAAGTTCAGAAACAAGTTGATGAATTTTCTAAAATGGGCATCATTTCCTGGTGACAAAACTAACTGAATAGTGTTCAGACATGGTTACTGTATACATTGTGACAATACTATGGCTTTAAGAGGTGTATTCTGGTTTTTTAATGAAGAAAGGTTGTGTCAGAGGTGGAGGTCTGCTGAAAGCCAATAAAGTAAACAATTTCTGAGGCCTTGGAGTTTTTAATTTTAAAGCTCAAGCACTAGAAGCAGGGTCAAACTCCCACTGAGCAAAGATTTTTAGTTTTAGCTTTCTGCACTTGCTGGGGTCTTGAAGCTGGATGTAAAAGTTCTTATTCCTCTCTCGGTTACAGCTAAAAGCTGGAGTTGTCTTCCTGCTGCTAGAATTGCATGTGAGACAATCTATTTTACTGAATTTGTCTTATGTTTATGGGATGTAACTATGCTGGAACAGTTAATTAGTAGTAGTTAAATATGTATTGTTTTGTTAAACATTTTGATAGAGTTACAATTAAGCCGATTATTTTCTTTTCTTTTTATTTTGTTTGTATTTTAATTGTTGTGTAAAAATAAAGTGCATTTTGCATAAAGTCAAGAAGTTTGACCAATCAAATTGCATTTGGAATGCAGCACCTTTAAAAGAAGAAACATTTAGGGTCTAGGCTATCTTTTTAATATATTTTGATGGGGTTTGGCCTGGTCCATAACAACACCCCCAATGGGTCTATCAGAATATGCATTGACCTAAGCCAGCTTGCCAAGGCCAGGGAGAGAGAGACAGGTGATTTGAATCCTTTTATTTTTCTCTTGTCTATAAACAGTTTAAACTTTTATCAAAGACCAGGAGCTTGATCTTGTAATGGAGTTACTGGAAGAATAAGTTTCAAATTAACAAGGGAGCAGTAGCAAGGGAAATCCACCCTGACAGAAATCTCAAAGTCTTCTATAAGCATATGGGCATTAAAATGTTGGTAAGAAGAGGAGGAGGACTGATTATGGACCAAAAAGGGGCTTACAAATGAATATGGCTGTAGCGTTAAAAGAAGACTTTTCATCTGTGTTTATCTATGATGCTGATGCTTCCCAGCATACGGTTACGGAGGAGGAAACTCAGTCCACGTAGAAGGGTTTAACATTGTTAAGGAGGAAGTCTTGGAAAAACTATCAGTACCTAAAAGTAGAGATAGTAGGAACTGCAGATGCTGGAGAATCCGAGACAACAAGGTGCAGGGCTAGATGAACACAGCAGGCCAAGCAGCATCATAGGAGCAGAGAGGCTGACGTTTCGGGCCTCGACCCTTCATCAGAAAAAAGTACCTAAAAGTAGATAAGGCACTGAGATTGAATGAGGTGCTTCCAAGGATTTGAAGGAAGTGAGGCCAAAAATTGTAGAGGTACTGGCTACATTCTTTCAATCTTTCCTAGCTCAGGGGTGATACCAGAGGATTGGAGAATACAAACATTACACTCTTTTCCAAAAAAGATTGTAGAAAGAGTAGGTCCATCAATTACAGACTAGTTTAACTTCGATGAATAGAAAGAATTAGTGGCAGCCATACCACATAGAAATAGGCCCTTCAGCCCACCATATCAATACCAACAAACACCAAATTATTTACCTGCTGTTGGTGCACTAATATGCCCTGGCATTTTAATTGCTAATAAAGATGCTTCTTAAATGTTACAAGAGTACCTGCCACTACCACCCAGCCAGGAAGCATGTAACATATTTATACCACCCAATGGGTGAAAAATGTTTTTTTCAGGGCTTCTGTAAATCACATGTTTCTGACCTTAAACTTATGTTTGTTGGTCTTAGCCACATCTGCCATGAAGAGATTCTCATGATCTACTCTGTTTATGCTTCTCATAATTTTACATACCTCAATCAGATTCCCCTCAGCCTGTTCTGTTCTAGGGAAAACAAACCCAGCGTATCCAGTCACTCCTCATAATTGAGATTTTTCATCCCAGGCAACATCCTGGTGAATCTCCTCTGCACTCTCTCCAGTGCAATCACATCCTTCCAATAGTGTGACCACCAGAAACCATCTATGGCATAACTAATGTTTTATAAAGTTATAGTGTGACTTCCTTGCTCCGATATTCTCCATCCTGGCCAATGAAGGCAAGCATCCTGTATGCCTTCTTCACCACCCTGTCTGCTTGTGCTGACAGCTTCAGGGATCTATGGACTTGTAAACCTTCTTTTCTTAGTACTCTCGGGAGACCGACCATTCATTGGATGTGGCCTTTCTGTACTTGACCTTCCAAAATTTATAACCTTGCATATATCAGGATTGAATTCCATTTGCCATTGCTCTGCCCAATATGCTAGCTGATCGATATTAGGCTATAGCCTGAGACCATCCTCCTCACTATCAACAACACCACCAACTTTTGTGTTATTTTCAGACTTACTAATTATGCACTCTACATTCACATCCAAGTCATTAATGTGCATAACAAACATCAAGGGTCCCTGCACTAAGCCCTGTGGTACACTGCTGGTCACAGGCTGCCAACTACAAATGCAACCCTCCACGGTGGCACAATGCTTAGCACTGCTGTCTCGCAGCTCCAGGGACCCGGGTTTGATTTCGGCCTTGGGTAAGGCAGCAACAGCTAGGTTTTGGTACCATGGTTGGCTCTGCTGCACAGCAGGGGAGGAAAAAGGCAGATAGCTTTAGTAATAGTGGACTTCAATGTAAGGAGAACTGACAGGTGGTTCTATGGCAGTGAACAAGACTCTCAAATCCCTACAGTACAGAGGCCATTTGGTCCATCAAGTCTGCACTAACCATCTGAAGAGCATCTCACCCAGACCTACTCCCTACTCTAACCCTGTAACCCTGCATTTCCCATGGCTAACCCTCCTAGCCTGCACATTCCTGGACACAATGGGGGAAATTAGCATGGTCAATCCATATAACTTCCATTTGGACTGTGGAAGGAAACCAGAACACCCAACAAAAACCCACACAGACATGGGGAGAATGTGCAAATACACTTGGATTCAAACTCAAAGACTCCACTGGAGCATCTCCCTCTTAACTAAGTGAGTCCTTATTTTGAGATTATGCCATTTGACTGTAGACTGTTCTACAGCTGGAAACAACCTCACAGTGTCTACCCTGTTACCCTTCAGAAACTAGTATGTTTCAATCAGGTCATTATCCTAAACTCGAACCTACTCAACCTCTCCTCATAACAAATTCCCTCCGTACCTGATATTAACCTGATGAATCTTCCCTGGATTGTCTCTGATGCCAGCGTATTTTTCCTTAGGTAAGGGGATCAAAACTATTGACAGTATTCCAGACCTGGTCTGACTAGTACCTTGTATAGTTTTAGCAAAATCTCCCTATTTTTACATTGCATTACCTTTTGATATAAAGGCCAACAGTCCATTTGCCTTCCCTCATACCTCCTGGACTTGGATGCTAGTTTTTGTTTTGTGATTTATGCACAAAGACTCCCAAATCCCTCTCTTCTCTAGCTTTCTGCAGTCTTTCTCCATTAAAAATATACAGCTCCTCTATTCTTCCTCCTAAAGTACATTACCTCACATTTTCCCACCTTATATTCCATCTGCCAAGTTTCTGCCCACTCACTTAATCTGTTTATATCTCTCTGAAGACTCTGTGTCATCCTTAACTCTTGCCATCCCCCCTCTATTTTTCTATCATCTGTAAACTTGGCTATAGTACATTTACTTTCCTCACCCAAGTCAGTAATATATTGTAAATAATTGTGGTCCCTTCACCGAACGATGTAGAAGTGTGTATGCCTGAAAATGCCGCCTTTACCTCAATTCTCTGAACTAAATCAAAAGTGTAGTAGAGAGATTCTTGTTGTGAGGCTGAGTGAGTATATCTTACTAAACTCTCCACTGTCATTGTCATTTGAGCCCTCGTACCGAAAATAACAGCTTATTTTCATTCCAGCTTACCATATGCCATTTCCAGAGCAACTCACCACTCACTGGAGATTCCAGAATTGATTGGCATCCCTGGCATTTGTGTCATATTTAAAAGACCTTTGTGCTCTCAGAGCACTATCAGTCTGGAGCTGCCCTGTAGTTCTTGGCATTTGCCTTAGATATAATAGTCAGTGGCAAATGCTTGTCCCACTTGTCTCCCACCTTTTTGATAAAGGCGTTACATGAGCTGGGACTTTCCCTGACTCTAAGGATTCTTGGAAGATTACTAGTGTCCACTATCTTTGTAGCTACTTCTTTTCGTATCCTACAAAGTATCCTATCAAATGGACCCCTCGCTACATTCACACATGCCACTTGGACACCCCTCAATATGTTCACACATGCCACTTTGACACCCATCAAAAAGTTCACACACCTTTCAGTGTAATCATACACACCACTTGTACATTCTACACTCAATTTACAGATGAATGTGCACTCAATCACTGCCATTTGCATACAATAATTTTACACCCTCGCTCCATTCATAAGAACATAAGGACGTGGGAAAGAGGAGGAGCTTCAGGCCTGCACTGCCATTCAGTGAAATCATTGCTGATCTGATGTGGCCTTGACTCCAGGTTGCTTCCTGTCACCCATAACTTGGCCTTGGTCATATTCAATGACGCAGCCTCCGTTACTCACTAGGGAAAAGAATTCCTAATGCTAATGACCCTCTAACAAAAGAGTGCCCTGGGCCCCATCCATCTTCAGTTGCTTCCTCCATCCCTCTACTGTAAGGTCAGAAGTAGTCACCACCACCTTTTCAAGGGCAACAAGTGTAATAAATGCCCCTCCAACCAGTGACACCCATATCCCATGAATGAATTTAAAAAAATTTCCTCTTCATCTCCAATTTAAAAGAGAAGTTCCTGATTTTGAAACGTGCTTCCTAATTGGAGATCTCTCACGAAGGAAAACATCCCTTCAACGTATATCCTATTAAATCCCCTCATAATTTTAGAAATTTCAATAAGATCACCTTTTACTCTTCCAAAGTCATGAATATAGGCCAGACCCTACTCAATTTTTCCGCATAGACAAGTCATTTATCCCAGGAGTCAGCTAAATGAATCTTACTTGTATTGCCAACAATGTAAGTATGTTTCTCCTTAAGTGAGATGACTAAAACTGTACCTGTAGTGATTGTAATGAGTTCAGCCAGCTGGACCTTATAGAATAGGAGTTTCCTGATTGGGGCTGTCCAAACAGGGAGCCCTGGCTGACAATATAAACAGGAGTGTCAGAGATTATGACACTCTGAGAGCTGATTCTGAAGAGGCAGTACTAGAGTCAAGGACTTTTCACGTGTAAATAAAGGGTGACTTGGTGATGGGATACCAGCCTCTGTGGAGTTATTTTAGTACCAAGCACCTTAGATGTGGTGTCACCAATGCCTTGCACTATTGTAGCAAGACTTCCCTAATTTTGTACTCCATGCTCCTTGTAAAAAATACACAATATTCCATTTGCTTAATTACTTTCCATAGTTCCCTACTGAGATTTTGTGATTGATGTGCAAGGGAACGTAAATCCCTTTGTACTGCAGTGTTCTGCAGTCTCTCCTGTTCAATAATATTATACTTTTCTATTCTTCCAACCAAAGTTGATAACATCACATTTTACTATATTATATTCCAAGTGCCAAAAGTTTTACCACTTACTTCACCTAGCTAAATATCTTTGCAGAATCTTTGCCCCCTACTTATCTTCACATTGTCAGCAAATTTAGGTACAATACAGTCAATCTCTTTATCCATGTTAAAGGTAATAGTTGAGACACAACTACTGATCCCTGCAGGTACTCCACCAGTTACAGTCTGGAATCTTGAAGATGATCCATTTATTCTGACTCTTCCTTCCTATTAGTTAGTCAGTCCTCTATTCATGATCCAATGTCACCTTGACACCTTAAGCTCTTATATTGTGTAGTAATATTTGATGTGGTGCCTTATCAAATTGCATTCTGGAATCCAAATACACAATATTTACTGGTTCCTCTTTATTTACCATGAAATAACTGAGACATTAGTCTAACATAATTTACAAATGTACAAACATCTGAATTAGGTGCAGAATTTGGAACACCCTTTTATAAAACCATGTTGACTCCACATGATTGCATTATGAGTTTCTACATGACATACTACCTCCTTACTGATGGATTCTATTATTTTACAATGACAGATGTTAGGCTAACTGGCTATGGCGTGCAGTTTTCTGCATTCCTTCTTTCCAATCTGCTGAAATTTTCCAAGAAGTTCGGTAATTTTGGAAGATTTCAACCAATACATTGACTATCTCCCCACCACGTCTTTTAAGACACAGGTTGCAGACCATTTGGTCCAGAGGACTTGTTAGTCTCAAGTCTGGTGAACATTCCCATCACTTTTTCTCCAGTGATAGTGATTGTTTTGAGTCCCTCCTAGCATTCTGCCTCTTAATTTTCAACAATTCTTGTGATGCTTTTCCTGTCTTTTGTTCTGAAGATAGATGCAAATACTTAGTCAAAGCTTCTGTCATTTCCTGTTATTGATCTCCAGTCGCATCCTTTAAGAGTTCAATATTCCCTTTAGTTACACTTTTCTCTTTTATATTCTTGTAGACATTTTTATTGTCTTTTATCAACCAATTTCTCCCTTTTTCTACTTATCTTTTGCTGATTTCTAAAACTTTCGGACATCATTTCTGCAGCCCTCACTCTAGTTTTATATTCTTTATGTGTACTCCTCATTCTATTCACATAATCAATCTTTGTATCCCTCAAATTGTTCGTATGCCTTTTACACACATCCCTCATTCCCCTTTGCACATAGCCTCTCAGTTCACACTGTTATTTCTCTCGATAAGTTTCACACACTTCACTTACTTTTCTCACTCTCACTCATCCTCCTTCACTTCCTTTGAATTTATTCACTGTTCTTTTTAAATATAATATGCTCACAATCTTATTTAAGTTCCACACATCTTTAAAGCTCAACCTGCTCTTTCCACATTATACTACATTACTAACAACAACTGTTCTGTATTCTATTTCTTTTCATTGTTAATCAGAGGAATGTAGAGTCCCTTTTTCAATGCATCCAATCAGTTGGATCACAGGCTTGAATTATAACTGCCTATCAATCTACAAAGACAGTTATTGTTTCTTGTGTTTTGAAATGAGTGCAGTATGGGATTTTGCAACTTCATAACAACTGAGCACAACTGTTGACTGAAATAATTTTAGACAGATAAATAAAGGTGAACTCTGTAGTTCAGCTCACTGGTAAAAATAATGAAAAGCAAATGGAGTGAGCAGTGCCCAAGTGTGTAAACATGCATCTCCTCTTACACCCTCATGCATGTTGGATATCATCAAATTGCTTACATACCAGCCGCTATATGCAAACATGCCTGAGTAGAAAGCCAATGGAATTCTGTCTAGTGTAACTGTATTACTGTCGAAAGCATTTTGAAAGTTTTCAGTGTGCCCTGTAAAGAACAGAAACTGAGTTTAACATAGGATAAACGTTCACAGATTTCAAAGTGTTATAGACCACAAATATGTCTCAACTGGGATTTTGGCATGTCAATATTTGAAAAATCTTAATTATTGATATAATAAAGAAACAAGTTCCCTAAAAATTATGGAAACCTATGTGTGATTGATTATGTTTGTAGCTCGGTCTATCAATGCAGGCAACATTGAACAGAGACAGATAGACATAATGAGGTACATGTAATTACGCTTGGCATAAGGCCTGAAAAGAAGAGATAACAAGCAATAAAGGTAGTCAAAAAGCAAAAAGCACCACCAAAGCTAAGGAAATTACAAGTTTGATTAAAATTAGAAAAAAAATTTGCGAATTAAACATTATACAACAATAGTGAATGGTGAAAGAGGAAATGAAGTAATGGGCCAGTTCTATTCTCACAAGAAGTAAAGATGATATGGCAAAACTGAGCTGGTTCAATGCGTAGAGAAATTAAAATTGAAATACAACCTAAAAAGAGTCAGCACAGCTCAATAAACCAAATATCTTCCTGCTCTGCTTTAATCTGTGAATTGCTGTCTGTGCTATTTTGTTTAATTACTTTATACGCAGACAATAATTGGCAATTGTGGAATCAGATTTTTAACCTTAATAATCTCGAGACACTGTTTAACATGAATACTCAATCAAGTCAGATCACATGTTTCTCTATGATTATATGCTTTTTCACTGTTGAATTCATGATTTATTGTAAGAATTCAGGGACCGTACTTCACAAATCCACTATGACTGCAGCATGTTATTCTTTCAAATGCAGTGACTAGTGGTGTGCCACATGGGTTGGTGCAGGGAACTTTTTTATTTGTTATTTATATAAATGATCTGGATGTGAATGTTTAGGGCATGATTAGTAAGTTTGCAGATGATACAAAATTAGAAGGTATCGTCGATAGCAAAGAAGATTATCAAAAATTACAGAGGGATCTTGATCAGATGGAGAAGTGGGCTGAGGATTGTCAAGTCCAATTCAATACAGATAAATGTGAGGTCTTAAGTTGCACTTTGGAAAGTCAAACCAAGATAGGACTTATACAGTAAATAGTAAGATCCTGAGGAGTGTTGTGGAACTGAGGGACCTCGGAGTACAAGTACATAGTTTATTGAAAGCGGCGTCACAGGTAGACAGCGTAGCGAATAAGGCATTTAGCATGCTGGCCTCCACCGGTTGAGATATTGAGTAAAGGAGATGGGATGTTATGTTACAGTTTTATAAGTTGTTGGTGAGGGTGCACTTGGAGTTTTGTGTGCAGTTTTGGCCACCCCGTTACAGGAAAGACAGTTAAACTGGAAAGTGTGCAAAGAAGATTTACGAGGATGTTGCCAGGACTAGTAGGCCTGAGTTATAGGGAGAGGTTGGCCAGGATAGGGCTTTATTCCTTGGAATATGCGAAAGTGAAGGGTGACCTTATTGAAGTGTATAAAATCATGAGGGACATAGACAGGATGAATGCATATAGTCTTTTCCCTAGGGATGGGGAATTGAAAACTAGAGGGCATAGGTTTAAGGTGAAAGGGGATAGATTTAAAAAGGATCTGAGGGGCAACTTCTTCATGCAGAGAGTGGTGTGTATATGGAATGGGCTGCCAGAAGAAGTGGTTGAGGCAGGTACAATAGCAACATCTAAGAAAACATTTGGACAGGTACATGGATGGGAAGGGTTTAGAGGGATATGGATGAAATCCAGGCAATTAGAACTAGCTGAGTGGGCACCACAGTCAGCATGGACCACTTTGGGCCAAAGGGCCAAATTGTATTACTCTATGCTGCACTAAACTCTATGACTCTAAAGTGACTCTTCTTCAGACCAGTTCTGATGAAGGGTCACTGGTCTTGAAATGTTAACTGTTTTCTCTCCACAAATACTGCCAACCTGCTGTGTTTCTGCAGTGCTTTCTGTTCCTGTGTGTTTCAGATCTCCAGCACCTGCAGTTCTTTGTTTTATTTTACTGCTAACTTCCATGCATACTGACACTAATTTACAATACATAAAAAGACAAATAATGCGTACTTCAGATGACATGAACCCAAGAGAGTACAATTACAGTACAAAATACAGTCTGTCCCAATGATCCAATAACCAATGTGATGTGGTCAGCTTAACCTCTTCCATCACTTCATCTTGTACACAAAAAGCAGGACAAATCCAACCCAGTCAGTTACTGGGCCAAAAATATTCTCTGGGTCATCAGTAAAATGATGGAAGATGTCATCAGTAGTGCTATCAATCACCACTTACTGTGTAATTACCTGGTCATTGACCCTCTCACTGAGGTGAGAGCGGCTGCCCTTGGCATCAAGGCTGTATTTGACTGTGTGTGGTATCAAGGAGCCCTAGCAAAGCTGAAATCAATGGGTAATAGGGGGAAGGCTCTCTGCTGGTTGGAGTCATACTTCGCACATAGGAAGATGGTTGTAGTTGTCAAAGATTAGACATCTTAGCTCTAGGATATCTCTGCAGGAATTCCTTAGGGTAGCGTCCAACCATCATCAGCTGCTTCATCACTGATCTCCCCTCAATCATAACATCAGAAATGGAGATGTTTGCTAATGGTCGCATAATTTTCAGCACCATTCATGACTCCTCAGACAGAGATGCAGTACATGTTCAAACATAGCAAGACCTGAAGAATATCCAGGCTTGGACTGAAAATTGGTAAGTAACCTTCAAGCCACATAAATGCCAGGCAATGGGCAATAACCATGTCCAACAAGAGACAATCTAACCACCATCCTTCGACATTCAATGGCATTACCATCACAAAATCTCCCATTATCAACACCCTGGGGGTTGCCATTGACCAGAAACTGAATTAGACTAGCCATATAAGTATATTGGCTACAAGAGATGGTCACAGACTAGGAACACAGAAGTAAGTAACTCACTGCCTGATTCCCCAAAGCGTGTCCATCATGTGCAAGGAGTGAAATGGAATACTCCCTCCTTGCCTAGAGGGTACAGCTCCAACAACATTAAACAGGCAGAACACTATCCAGGACAAACAGCCCACTTGATTGACGCCGCCTCTACAAACATCCAGTCGCTCCACAACCACTGCTCAGAAGGAGCAGTGTGTACCATCTACATGATGCACTGCAGAAATTCACCAAGTCTCCTTGGGCAGAGCCTTCCAAACTGCCAATAACCACTTCCATCATTAAGGACAAGGGCAATATATACCTGGGAACACCATTGCCTCTATGCCACTCACCATGCTGACTTGGAAATCTATTGATGTTCCTTCACTGTTGCTGGGTAAAAATCCTGGAATTCCATTTTAACAAAATTACTTGTCTATCTACAATGTTTCAAGAACGCAGCTCACCATCACCTTATAGAGGGCAACGAAGGTTGTGCAATAAATGCTGTCCCAGCCAGCAATGCCCACATCCTATGAGTGAATTAAAAAGAAATTGACCCAACAAATATGTCTCAGGCTCTTAAGACAAGGATGAATTACCTGTAATTAGGTCTGCCTCACAAAACATCCCTGCTGAGCTGCATTTTTTAAATTCATTTGTACCAAAGCTACCAACAGCCAAATATCCAGGTGCACAAGTAGTGAGAATCTGCATTCCAACATAACGATTCTATGATTCTATATAAAACAATCCCATAAAGATTATATAACATATATAAACCCAATAATTCACAAATTCAATCAAGCCATATAGAGAAAATATATAGAGAAAAAAGTGGTAAGATTAAGAGGCAATTAAGATTAAGATGAAGAAAGATTGGCAATTAACAAAAAGAGTAGTAACAAAGAACAAACTCAAAAATGAAAGAAAAGCAGACAGGTTTGTAGATTGATAAAATAGATGTCAGATTAAATTAATTGCTGAGAAATGCATCATGGTACATTTAGGGAGGTATAATAAGCACAGTTTATATCCTGTAAGTGGTAACATATTAGAAGAGGATACTTAGGATTCAGATAAATATTATTTTGCATAAAGCTTGTAGGATAAACCGAAAACGTTGTAAATAAAAATCATGTCATAAAATACTTTTTATAATTAAGGCTATGGAATACACAGCCAAAGGGATAATACTAATCGTATACAAAATATTGAATAGACCAAATATGGAATATTGTATCCAGATTTGGTTGTGTTTTTTTTGGAATAATGTTAAGGATAGGATAGAGAACAAATACAAAAATATATGAAAAACTTTAGTTATGAGAAGAGGCTAAAGAAGTTGGAGATTTTTTTTATTGAAACAGCAGGTAAAGCAGAGATCTGATAAAGGTGTCCAACATAATGAAACATTTTGATAAATTGGGAAAATCTATTTATAATAATATGTGAGCCAGTAACTGGTAGATTTAATTTTAACATTGTCACCAAATGAACAAAAAAAAGTGATAGGAGATTTTGTTTCTGGAGAGGTTTGTTTGGTCATTGAATGTCCTACATTAAACAGTCATGGAAACAAATTGCACAGTAACTTTTAAGGGTAAGGGAGAATATTGTTGAAATAGAACAAGTTAATTAAAGAATTGTGAAACTAATAGGTGAATGTGAGAAGTTGTTGATAGCTGTTTCAGAGATCCAGTACGTGTATGATGAGTTGAATGACATCTTCTGTGTGGTATATGTATGACTTGAAAAGATTTTCAAAAAAAAATTTTTAGATATATTCATACCTTCAGCCAAGACCATCATCCCTGGAACAATGATCAATCCTATTGCCAGCAGTTTAAAAATTGTGAGAATGATCTGAATGCGGGCAGTCCAGTTCACACTGCAGGAATTTACATACACCACCAAAGCTGCAGGATAAAAAACACAAAAAGAAATCTTTGTCACATTTGAATAAGACAGGAAAAAAAAAGCAGTAGTTTTAAAATATCATAATTAAAAACCAAAGAGTTCAGAAAATACTTGGAGTTCAGTTTTACCACCAGTAGGGGAAGGGATGGGAGGTCTTGCTCACACACTGGACCAAATGAGATCATTGTTGGGAATTCACCCAGGTGGTGGACAATTGTTTTAGAACTACACATTCTAAAGCCAACTAGAGAGCAAACTCTTTCTGATATGCTAAAATTCAGCAAAAACTTTCAGCAAAATAAGGAGGGAGAAATTACAAAATATTAGAAAGCTAGTGAGAAACATAAAACAGGTAGCAAGAGTTTCTATGGGTATTTAAAAAAGAAAAAAAAGTGTAATATAAGTGAACATTGCTCCTCAAGAGATAGATTGTGGGAATTTAATATTGGGAAATAAGGTAATTGTGGTGGATGCATCAGGCAAGTAGAAGACACAAATAACATCTCAAAAATACTTGGAAATCAAGAAGGAAAAGAGAAGGAAGATCTGGGTGTTACTCTTGCCCGGAAACTGAACTGGACTAGTCCTATATGTACTGTCATGTAAGATCAGATCAGAGGCTAGGAGGCATGCAGTGAATAACTCTCCTCCTGACTACCCAAAGCCAGTCCACAATTTATAAGATGTAAGTTAAGAGTGCAATGTAATACTCTCTAGTTGCTTAGATGACTGCAGCTCCAACAACACTCAAGAAGCTTGACACCATCTAGCACAGCCACCTATCGACTCCCTTTACCACAGATCTTCAGTAGCAGCAGTGTATATGATGTATAAGAGGCACCATAAAAATTCACCAAAAATCCTTAAACAGCGCCTTCCAAATCCACAACAACTTGCATCTAGAAGAACAAAGGCAACAGATACATGGAAATGCCACCATCTGCTAGTTCCCCTCCAAGCCAGCCAGCATCTTGACTTGGAAAAACATCACTGTTTCTTCAATGTCACTGGGTCAAAATCTTGGAAATCTCTCCCTGATAGCATTGTGGGACTATCTACAGCAATAGGGACTTGAGCACTTCAAGGAGGCAGCTTGCTACCCATTCTCAAGGGCAAGTAAGGATGTGCAATAAATGCTCAGTCAGCCAACAACACCCATGAATTAATTAAAATAAAGAAGAAAGACAAAGGTCTGTAGACTGGAAAATAGAGTTGAAGCCATAACAGATCACTCATGAGCTTATCAAATGGTGGAGCAGGCTTAAGGGGCTGAATGGCCCACTCCTGCTTCTAAATTGAAAATAAATAAATGAAAAGAAATAGGATGTTTATATTCTAGGTGCTACTCTCTGTAGCTCTTAGCAACATTTCAATGTGATCACAATAAACCTACCAAATCCGAACAGTAGAGGTAAGACCTGCTCAACCACACAACTCAAATTACAATATATACACGTCAAAAAACATGAGGACTTCAGGCCCAATTGCTAACCTGACACAAGACAGATCAAGTTTCTGTGACTGACAGGTATAATAACGTTACTTACAGACTCCTGCAGCTGTGAGAAGTTTTACTGCCAAAACTGGAGCTTGGCAAGGGGCAAAGAATGGCTCAACGATATAGCGTCCAAATGACAAGCCAACAACAGCAGTGAGTGCTGGTCTGCTCAGAAACAAGGGGAACATTTTACTGTGGAGATGAATGTAAACATTATACAGAATATATGTGTGTTTATGAGAGAAGCAGAGTGATCAACTGGCACTCTCTTTTTAATTACATAACTTTTAATTTCATTTCTTCTTGAAATTATAATACGAAACATCATCCAGTAATTGTGGAGATTAAACACCAAAACAAAAATACATTACAAATTCCAACTTATCCATTTCAACAATTAATGTTTACGAACACCAATCTTAGTACGTGATTTTCATCTCTCTCTCTACAGATCTATATACACAACAAAATTCACAACAAATTGTATACTTACAGATTGCGCAATAAGTTATGGAGAATTTTCCCTTTCCAACATGGAACATTGGTAGCGCAGAAGTTAAAGTCAGAAAGCAGACTTATCATCCTGTTCCAGAAAATATGTGCCTGACATCACCTTAACCATACCCTGTCTTTGTCACCTGAGGCGTCTGCCTCATGAATTAAATCTAACCCGGACCTTTACAATCATGATGCTATTTTAGTTTGAAAAATTGGAAATCTGCCCAATGCTGACCCAGCTGAGTGAAGCCTAGTGTAATAGGTTTCTAAGAGTAGCTGTACTCATTGTTTATTTCATCGTGATTTGTCTTTTTTTTAAGAAAATGACAAAGTAGTAGTGAATTTGGAGAGTTCCTTCTTCAGATTTTATTTTTCTTAAACTCTATGAATAAGCATTCAAAGCTGAAGCTGGGTGACGTTCTTGCTGCATAAAAACTGAAAGAACTGCGGATACAGGTCTGAGGAAGGGTCACCGGACCCGAAACATTAACTCTGATTTTTTCCTCACAGATGCTGCCAGACCTGGTGAGCTACCAGCAACATCTGTTTTTGTTCCTGACATCCTTGCTGTGTTTGGGTCACATAAATAGGAAGTGGAGAAGCAGAATCAGTGTTTCAGTCAGTTTGAAGACAACGTGTGAGGGCTGCTGCTTGCAGAATGCCAGTGATTACAGGTCAGTAGCAGGTGGCTCAGTGGTTAGCACTGCTGACTCACAGTGCCAGGGGCCCAGGTTCGATTCTACTCTTGGGCGACTGTGTGGAGTTTGCACATTCTCCCTGTGTCTGTGTGGGTTTCCTCCTGGTGCTCCGCTTTCCTCCCACAGTCCAAAGACATGCAGGCCAGGTGGATTGCCCATGCTCAATTGCCCATGGTGTCTAGGGATGTGTAGATTATAGGAGGATGGGTCTGGGTGGGATGCTCTGAGGGTCAGAGTGGACTTATTGGGCCGAAGGGCTTGTTTCCACACTGTAGGAGTTTCTATGCAGAATGCCAGTGATTGCAGGTCAGTAGCAAGTTTCCATGTTCTGCCTCAGCAGTGGTGCATGCAGAAGTTGTGAATGAGTTCTGAAGCCCCCTCCAAAATGATCTACTTTCCTGCAGCAGTGACAGTTACCACTGTCCTTAATGTCTTTGCCTCAGGTCATTTCAATGTGCTACAAAGCACGGTTCAGTCATCTCGCAGTCTGTAATTCACAGATGCAGCAAATAGGTCACCAATGCTCTCTTTGCCAGAGCCAATCATTACATTGCTTTCCTTATGCAAGCCAATATTCACAATGAAAGAGGTCACGGATTTTCTGCAGTATTAATTTCATGCATCTGTAAGGAATCACAAACTGCCTACACATAACTATCATGTCATCTGAAAAATTTATTCTGGCCTGGATTTTTCGCTTCCAGGTCAGATGCAGAGACTCCTCCCAGCACCACAAATCTGACCCAAGAAGTAGGGCTGCTTGGGAGTTGAGCCCACTGACCATGGAACGAGGATGGATGCTGCCTGCTGTGGATGTGGCTTAGCTGAAATCCTGAATGTGAACTGGCACTGTGTGAAAGATTAACAAAAATATAACAATAAAACCGAAACCAACTCTTCAGCCCTCATCCGTCACACACTACGGTTCCCCAATGCTTCCCATGCTACATTGATGCCAACTCAAATACTCTACCCATCTCCATCTCCCATTCTCTCCATACTAATTTATAATCCTCTCCCCACACAAATAGCCCCCTCATAACCTTCACCCACCCTGCATGGTTCTTTACAGCCCTAATGCTAACTTAGTGAACAAGGGATCCTTGTGAATTCAACCATGGAGCACTACTCATGTCATTTAAATCTGCTGGCTTATGTTAACAGACAGAGTTAAATATAATGCAATTGTTTTCGTGCACCATAACTTATTTCAAAGCTTCAAGGGCTAGGCTTGACAGACATGTTAGTCTGACGTCAGTAGTAGGGAAATTATTGGAAAAAAATTCTGACAGACAGGATTAAACAATACTTGGAAAGGCTGGGATTGATCAGGGTTAGTCAGCACAGATTTGTTAGAGGGACATCCTTTCTGACTAATTTAATTGAATATTTTGGAAAGATCACTAAATATATTGATGAGAGTAGCGTAGATGATGTGGTTTACATGGACCAGTCCTACATGGAAGGCTGGTCCAAAAGCTGCATCCATGGGTTCAAAGACAAGGAGGCAAATTAGATGCAAAACTGACAACAAATAGGAGGCAAAGGGTGATAGTGGAGAGGTTTATTTGTGATTGGAAGCCTTGACCCTTGCTGTTTGTTATATACATTGACAACTTGGATATGAATGTAGATGGTATAATTACCAGGTTTGCAGATGACTTGAAAAGTGTTGTTGATAGGTCTCAGGCTACTGTCTGATATTGATCAGCTAGTAAATAGGGCAGAGCAATGGCAGATGGAATTTAATCCCGATAAATATGAGGATTGCATTTTGGAAGGTCTAATCAGGGAAGTACACATACAATGAATGGTAGATCTCTCGGGAGTACTAATAAACAAAGGGACTTTGGTGTAAAAGTCCATAGGTCCCTGAAGGTATTAACACAGGTAGACAGGGTGGTGAAGAAGGCATACAGGATGCTTGCCTTCATTGGCCGGGGCATAGAGTATTGAAACAAGGAAATCTGTTACAACTTTATAAAACATTAGTTAGGCCACAAATGGAATACTGTGTGCTGTTCTGGTAACCACACTATCGGAAAGATGTGATTACACTGGAGAGGGTGCAGAGGAGATTCACCAGGATTGTTTTCCTTGAGCGGAAAAGGCTGATGGGGGATATGATTGATGCATGCAAAATTATGAGAAGTATAGACAGAGTATATCATGAGAATCTCTTCCCCATGACTGAAGTGTCTAAGACTACAGGGCATATGTTTAAGGTAAGGAGTAAATAGTTTAGAGGGATCTGAGAAAAAGATTCTCACCCAGAGGGAGGCACCTTCCGAACCCAGAATCTCTTCCATCTAATAGGACAAGGGAAGCAGATACCTGGAAACACCATCACCGACAAGTTCCCCTCCAAAGCCACTCACCATCCTGACTTGGAATAAATCTCCGTTCCTTCAGTGTCGTTGGGGCAAAATCCTGGAACTCCCTCCCTAATAGCATTGAGGGTCTATTTAGACCTAATGGACTGCAACCGTTCAAGAAGGCAGCTCCCCACCACTTAGTCATGCGCCACTAGGGTTGGCCAGTAATTGTTGGCCCAGCCAGTGACATTCACATCCCATTAGCGACTTTAAAAAAATGCAATGCAGAAATTCAAGAAGATGGATTACCACCATTTTCTCAGGGGAAATTAAGAATGGACCTTAAATGCTCATGTCTCATTAATGAATTTTAAAAATGCTGTGGCAGTTGGGTTCAAGAGAATATTTGTGTGCAGTGATCCATACATGGTCCCACAGAACATAATTTATGTGTTTCTACTTCTGTTGGAACTTATTGGCTAGCTCCTGAATTTGGGTCCATGATTTAAGCACCACATAAAACTTTGTTAGAACTGTTTAAAGCTAACAGCACTATTTAAAGCCAAATTGTACATCTCTTTAATATGCTGTGTATTTGTGCTACAGCAGAGCAATATTAGGCCTTCAGGAAAATCCCCTTGACAATAGAATGGCCGAGAGACATTAATGCAAGGGATGGCCTGAAGGAGGGAGTTTCTGTTCCCTCAGGAGGTAGTGTGAGAGGTTTGCATGTTCTTTGCTCGTAAATCTTACGTTTGGTACCACCAGTTTGGCATTGAGTTTGCATGCAGTTTTATTAACATTTGATGACCTTACACAAGTGATCAAAGTTAGTGAATATATCCTTTCATTTCAAATCCTGCCAATTTGCCTCACTCACTGCTCCTTTCACCACATTTCCTTTACCCACTTAACAATCTATATCAAAAAGATTCAAACCTGACATTCATGCACTTCACCTCACCCTCACATACTTAGCATCTCTGCAAGTTGCCCATTCAGGTCTCACTGCTGGCACATGCAGTCAACTATTCAATTGTGGCATGCACATCTCCCAAACACATTGAAACATGCTCACTGATATACTTCAGTTTCTTTTGTAGGACAACGTTGCCAACATAAATAGTAACAAAAATAGACAGATGGGGACAGGTTTGGTGTGAGCTGACCTGATTGAAAAATTTGTGCTAGGGATAATGGAGTGGCCATCTCGCTGATACAGTGGCCAACAATAATGCTGAAGTCATCAAGGATGATTGCATGGTCCTGCATCATGGTCTTTCCCAATCCAATGGACTCTCTGTTTTAGTGTAGAAGCTGCAAATGTTGTAAGTATTCTATTTAAGTTTCTCTTATATTCGTACCCCTACTCCGACACTGCTCTCTCACATTTCTGCTTGCAGATATCCAAGATATCCAGCCAATGGACCATGACGCTAAAAGCCTAGAGAGAGAAACACTAACTCCATTCCCCACTCATATCCGCCAGCTGAAACACTGACACTGACCATATGTAGCAGTGTTGTGTTGAGTCAAGATCAGCACAGGGTGAATCATGGACACAGTGGCATAGGATGAGAAAATTCAACAGCTAGTTCAGTTTATGGAAAATATAATTGCACATGAGATCGTCTGTAGAGGACTTGGATGAGGACTTTGATGGGATGATGGACAGAAAACTCCTGATCTGCATTCACACAGAAATGGTTGGTGCAATGACAATAGGCACCAGGAGGGTTGCCAAAGTTAAGGATGTTGGTAAGATTTTCGTAAACTGAGAGGCCTAGATAGAGTGGACATGGAGAAGATGTTTCCAGGAGTAAGAGAGTCTAGAACTAGACGACAAAGCCTCAAAGTGGAAGGATGACCCGTTAGAAATGAAATGACGAGGCATTTCTTCAGTCAGAGGCTGGTTAATTGTGTGGAACTGATTGTTGCAGAAGGCTGTGGAGGCCAAGTCATTGAGTGTATTTAAGACAATGATAAGTTCTTAATTAGCAAGGGGATCAAGGGTCGCAGGGAGAGGGTAGGAGAATGGGGTTAAGAAACAAATCAGCCATGATTGAATGGCAGACTCAAATTGCTGAATGGCCTAATCTTGTTCCTCTGTCTTATGGTCTTATAAGGAACACAGAGGAGTCAGCTGTAACTTGACACACGGTTTTCTGAAGTTTGGAGTCTGTGCTTTGCAGTGGCTAAGTGGTCACATGTGAATACTTGTGGATTCAGAAGTTTGGAAAGTCTCACAGCAGTGCAGTATTCTATGCTGGAGATGAAGATACTTGCAATTTGTTTGCATATTTGTTTGTTCATTGTTGTCCAAGGTTAAGGTGCTCTTTATTTAAAGAGAATTAATTATATTTAATTCTAACTTGCTAGAGACAAGCTGGCATAGCTAGGATTTGTGAGGATTGCAAGCTTCCCCAAGATGCATTGATTGTAAAACAGATTGCTTTGTGAGAGCCACATGTCAACTCTGCCCTATAGCAGAACTGAAAGAGATTGCACTCCCTGAATGCCCAGCTGGTGCGTGACCATTGACAGTAAATCATTTAGGTTAACATCCAATATTCTCACAGCAGTCATGAAGCCTTCATTTTGGGACTACTGCTGATGTCCATAGCTAAAGAATGCTGCAGTTGGCATGATCATGGAAATGAATACACAGCATGAAGTTAGCCTTTTTCTTTTAGCTGTCTGTCTGCATTAATGTAATATGTGGGTCAATTGTGCATTGTAATCCTCTTTTCCAATTCCAATTTAGCCTCCTAATTGTTTCACTTGGTAGAAAGTATGAGATTATTAGCATTACATGGGGGTATCTTACCTGATTACAATGATTTCACACCACAATCGCACAAAGGCTGGAAGTGGTCCCAAAGTCTCCATAAGATAGATATAGTGTCCACCAGATTTCTTAATGCTTGTTCCAAGTTCTGCATAAGACAGAGCTCCTGATGCATAGTAAATTGAAAAGACATCAGCAAATGGTAATATCACATTTTACAACAAAATTTGCAATTTGCTGTTGAATGTAATTATTTTCCCCTTTTTTTTCTCTTACAAATCCTTAAAACTTCCACATACATTTTATTTCCAAATATCCAAAGATGTGTGCATCTTTTTCAGGTCTCTGTTCTAAGTCTCTAAATGCCTTCATGGAAGGTGAAGATTATTCATCACAGGCTATTCTGTGACTCTTCCCATGGTAGGATATGCCCCAATGAGGCAATGAGATTCTGAGGAAGGGTCACCGGACCAGAAACGTTAACTCTGATTTCTCTTCACAGATGCTGCCAGACCTGCTGAGCTTTTCCAGCAACTTCTGTTTTTGTTTCCCTTTTTATCTGTCTCCCTCTTCTAATAATTCTGGTTCAAACCAGAAATTTTCTATATGGTGAGTAGTGAGGGGCATTGGCTGTCACCTCACTCTGTTGCACTGGACTCGCTCTAAAGCAATTCAGCTTAATTTATTGTAAACCTTTAAAAACTGATCATATGCAAAAATAAGTGTAGGAATAACAGATGCATCCTCATGTGGTGTCACCCTGTGAAAATGTGTTGATGCACTGTGCTAGACCATATCCCTTTGTACCAGTTGAAACTCCCCACGATAAGAGCTAAATCTTAGATTCCTTCCCTTTCAGGGCAGTTGGCTGACAAAGCTGACAATTAAGCACGACTGTACCTTCCTGGTCTTCAGGATTTAAATGGTTAAATTGAGAGATACTGACAGGAGGAGGGTTGTTCAATCAAATCAAGGCTGATATGTGACCTAATTCTTTAAACTGGTCTTTAGCCCATATCAAATATTATCTTTGGATGACAGCAATCTAGCAATCTCAGTTTTAAAACTAACAATTGTTTATAGCATCAATTGATGTTCACAGATGAATCAGCCTTTGCATATAGAAGCGTTTCCTAAATTCACTCCTGAAAGATCGGGCTCTGAGGCCTGGGTTACACCTGCTTATCCCGGGCTCCGCAATCGTATCAGTTCCCTTTAGAGGTTAAAAAATTCAGATGAAATTACCTCTTAATCTTCTGATAATGGAATGCAATTCTTATTTGTATGATGTCATCCTTGTAAGTTAAAGCTTGGTAACCATTCTCATAAATTTAAATTGCACTTTTTCCACGATCATTATATCCATCCAAATATATGGTGCTCAGGATGGCTTACACTATATCTCAAGTGTGGTCTAATCAGGGTTCTGCAAAGCTGAAACATGACTTATATTCAAGTTCTCTAAATACAAAGGATATCAATCCATTCCCCTTTTATATTACCTTCTGCACCCGTTCATATTTAATAGTCTAAGTAAATGGATTCTCAAGTCTCAGTGGATTGTTCACTGTTTCTAGCTTTTTCACTATTTAAAATGTATTCTGTCCTAACCTTCTATCCAAACTGTTTGACCTTCGTTTGCCCATTTTGAATTCCACGTCACCGTTGTTGCCCATTCACTTTGTCGATTGATCCATTTTTATAATTTTACATTTTCATCAACAAAACCAACTTTCTTTGTTTTATCAACAAGTTTGAGTATATGGATTCTTTTTATCCCACCATTGAAATGAATAAATACCATGAATTTTTGCAGCCCAAGTATAGCTGCTTGTGGAATTTTGCAAGCCAATTATAGAACTTGCTCATTAACCCTTCACTGTTTCTTGTCACTCAGTCAGTTTCTGAACCTGGTTAATAATTTGTCTTCAATTTCATTGTGTCAACTTTAGGGAACAGTCTCTTATAAATAACTTCTGGGAGTCCGTATAAATAAGATCCATTCCCTGCCTGTACTTTTAGTCATTTCTTTGAAAATAATCAGTCAGGACTCCCCTTTACAAATCGATGCTGGCTCTTTCTGATCAGCTTAGTATTTTCAAAGGTTTAATCACTTTATCTTTAATTATGGGCTCTTGTAATTTCTTAACATTTCTCCCATATTTTTAGGTATAGTAATGAGAGTTCATGAGTTACTTGCTCCCAGCTTCATTGAAGCAAAAACACAGAAATTTTACAGGTAAAGTTGGGAAACTCAATGGATACAATAAAACTCTGGTGAATGTGCACACTCAGGTGCTTGATGCACTGGCAAGGCTCCCAGACATCCTTTTGTCACTGAGAAGGACAACAGAGGAGTCCAGCTTTAAGTGCAAACAAGTGCATTGCACATAGCTTGTCCTTTCCTTAGCCTCTGCTCCACTTCCCTGTCATATTTCCAACTCAACGGCACAGCCACTGCTACTCCAATAACTGCTACAGCCTTTGTGCAAACAGATAGCCAAACCCTCTGCCCATCATTGTGAGAATACAGCAGCACTCCCTGTTAATTCCTGGAATTCTCCACAATACCTCAAATTAAAGCTTGCAGTATGTATTGAGATTTTCTAACGCAGAAATTCTTCAAAGTCACCTTACTTGCAAGCTGGATGCCTTGCCTTTAAAGGAATGCTAGCACCAGGCTCATCTTGCAGCTGAATATTTTATCTTTTATGAATAAAATGAAATTTGTTGAATGGACCTGCATCGCCTATATGTGGCAAATGGGCATATTAGTCAATATGGCTATGTGGTATCATGAAAGGGCACATTTGGTCATTTTCAGCATTTGCAGGGGATGAGCTTCCATCTCCAGCTGTTTTGCCATATGAGTTACATAGGAGGTAACTGTTCAGTGACACCTTCAAAAGACAATTATCCTCAGCAGAGATCCTGATCTGAATCTCATGTCCCAACACTTTAAGCAGTTTATTGAAGCCTGCTTTATAAATTGTAATTTCTATCTTCAACACATTTTAAAATATTTTAAATTTTCCTCAGATACACACTACAACACAGTGTGGTCTTCAGCTGTTGTTCTGGCTTCCTTTCATGTGATTTCAAAGGTTGCATGACAGTGACAATGGAGCAAATATACAGTACAGTTGACTGTATTTGGTGCTTTTGATAACCAACTCCAAATGGTTCATGACAATACGTGAAAGCCTTTGCTTCAAAATGTTTTTCTTGAAATATGAATGCACAAGTGATAAATGTGTTTGGTCAAGGAAGTGGGTGAACATTTCAGTTAAGAAATGGAAGTAAGAAATTAAATATGAACAATTTATGAAGAGCCTAACTTTAAGCCAACAGGACTTCATTGTTCTATCTTTGCCCAAATTTTGAGCTACAGAGCAGAGATGTCAATCTGCTGTATCTCCACAAACATTAAGAAAAATGTGCACTTACCAAACATTGAGAGAATTCCACAAGCCAACCAGATCACCAGGGATGTCCCGACATTGCCAGAATTGATCAGAACTCCTTTGGGTGAAATAAATATACCACTGCCTATTATAGTACCAATTAAAAATGACACAGATCGCAACAAGGTAACCTTTTTTCTCAAAAACACAGCTCGCTCCTTAGAATCAGTTATATCCTTAATGTTTTCTGAAGAACTTCCCATGATTTTAAAAATAAATCACTTAAAAAGATAAGTTGGTCAAGTTTGAAAAAAAAAATCTTTTAACCTTCCTACTGTTAAATATCTTCTGGTGCAATATATTTTTCTTTGCAGAGAACAAAGTCTTTGGTCCCTCCACTGTGTCAACAGAAAGAAATGGTAAACGTGAAGCTCATTTAAAGCAGCTGCAGTTGGCAACAATTCCCTAAAAGAGAAACAAAGTGGAAAGAAGCCAAAAGCTTTCCAAAAGAAAACTAAATGAATAAGAATTAATTTTTGGAATAATGTTTGACAGCTGCTGCAAAGAAAATCATCTTATTAAATAGTAAGTAAAAATTAACCAGGTGAATACTTTACCACTTTCTCAAAAGGAGTGCAAAATAGTAACAGAGACACTATAGTGCCATTAATAAAGTTAGAGTGCTCCAATGCTGAGATGAACTCCCAGATTTTCGTTTCTTTTCTTGTTATTCTGTGATACTCAGTTCAAGCACAGATAATAGCAATACATCATACTTGTGACTACATAGCCATTTCTTAAAATAACATTTGTTCTCCTTTCAATAGTATGTCAATTAAAAAGAAATAAGACTTGCATTTACATAGCACTTTCCATGACCTTTGTACATGCCAATGTCCTTTTGAAGTGTAGTCATAGTTGTGATGTAACATAGCGTAGGAAACACAGCAGATTTCCATAAACGCCAATGTGACCATGACCAGATAATCTGTTTCTGTGATATTGATTGAGGGATAAACAGAGGACAAGACACCAGCAACATTCCCTCTAAGTTGCATGGCTGCTTTTGTGTGCCGTCACTCCAAGCGAGATAGATAAACTGAAATCCCCAATTCCTATTTTCTTCTGTTTGTAATCAATAAAATTCAGAAAAGGCTGAAATGTGGGCTCCCAAAACTCTGATACAATGCGGTTGATTTAAAAATCGTCAGCAGCGGATGTCCAGGGATTTACATGAGGAGTGTTACTGCTCACACATTCACCCCAGAAAGATCTATAACTTTAGCATCACACAATGCACAAACATGAAAGGTATACCTAAAAAGGATGGTGCGTTTCTTCAAGTAATAAGGTGAAGCAGTGTACTTAGTATTGATATTTCTTTGAGGGTCCAGTGAAGGAGAGAACTTTGTCACTTTGGATATCCCCGGAGTGTAATTCAGAGAATGAAAACAAAATGTACTGGAAATCTAGAATTCTCTTCCCTCAAAACCTGTCAAGACAGAGTTCAGTAAACACAGATTGGGAGGATGGAATTAAATGACAGATTGGTCATGACCAAAGTGAATTGTGGAATTGGCTTAAGGTGATGAATAGCTTATTCCTGTTTCTGTCTTCCTATATCCTGAAGCAAATTATTATTGGGGATGTTTTGAAAGGCAATCATCTGTGATTGCAGGTGTTGAGTCTGAGGGCCAATCCTAAACTTAATTCTACTTGGTGTTGCTGCTGCAGAAATGCCTAGCTGGAGCCTCCAGCCTTAAAACTACAGTAGTACCTATTCCCAATTCCTTTGCCTCCGCCGTGGTTGCTCCCAAGAAGGGGCATTCCTCTCCTGAACATCCCAGATGTCCCCTTATTTCAAGGTCCGCAACTTTCCTCCTTTAGTGGTCGAAAATGCTCTCGATCGCATCTCCTGCGTTTCCTGCACCTCTGCCCTCACACCCCCTCCCCACAACAAAAACAAAGACAGAATCACCCTTGTCCTCACATATCACCTCACTAACCTCCGTATCTGACGTATCATTCTCCGCCACTTCCACCACCTGCAATCTGACCCCACAACCAAAGATATATTTCCCTCCCCACCCCTATCTGCCTTCCGTAGGGACCGCTCTCTCCATGACTCCCTCATCCACTCCACACTTCCCACTAGCCGTATCACCCCCAGCATGTTCCCCTGCAGCCGCAGGATGTGCTACACCTGCCCCTATACCTCCCCACTCACTTCCATCCAAGGAACCAAAAACACCTTCCAAATCAGACAGATGTTCACCTGCACATCCGCTAATGTGGTTTACTGCATCCGCTGCTCCCGATGTGGCCTCCTCTACATCGAGGAAACCAAGCAGAGGCTTGGAGACTGCTTTGTAGAGCACCTGTGCTCTGTTTGTGACAAACGACAACACCTTCCAGTCGCGAACTACTTCAACTCCCCCTCCCACTCCCTGAATGACATGGCCATTCTGGGTCTCCTCCAGTGTCACAATGACGCCACCTGGAAACTGGAGGAGCAGCACCTCATATTCCGCCTTCGGAGCTTACAACCCAATGGTCCCAATGTGGGCTTTACCAGTTTCAAAATCTCCCCACCCCTCATCCCATGACCAACCTTCCCTCTCATCCTCGCCTCCTCGACCTGACACAACCGGTCCATCTTCTCTCCCACCTATCCATTCCTCCCACCTCACTGACCAATCCCCACCACTGCCTATCTGCACTCACCTATCACCATCCCACCTACCTTCCCCAGCCCCACCCCTCCTCTCTCTATTTGTTTCAGAAGTCCCTTCCCCCTCCCCATTTCTGTAGAAGGGTCCCAACCCAAAATGTCAGCTATCCTGCTCCTCTGATACTGCCTGACCTGCTGTGTTCCTTCAGCTCCACACTGTGTTATCTCTGACTCCAGCATCGGCAGTTCTTACTATCTCTGTATTATCTCCTTGTCATTTGATGCCTGTTCAGAGAGGATGAGCAGATTAAGGAGGGTGAGGATGGAGATAAGAGAGAGAATGAGAAGATTGAACAAGGTGGGGAGATCATGTGAAGTTGAGATCAGAGCGGGGAAAGACAAGATCAAAGTGGAAGAAGAGATTTGGGGATGGGGAGAATGGAGGAGAGAGAGGAGATTGGGATGAGTTGAGTAGATTGGGAAAGAGGAGAGATCAGAGGGGAGAGCACAGAGTTTGGTGAGTGTGGAAGAAAAATTTTACATCGCAAGGGTAGATGGGAATTTAGGCCAAGACAGAAATTACATCGCAAGGGTGGATGGGAACTTAGGCCAAGACAGAAAAGGCAGAC
Organism: Rhincodon typus; assembly: GCF_021869965.1. NCBI lineage: Eukaryota > Metazoa > Chordata > Chondrichthyes > Orectolobiformes > Rhincodontidae > Rhincodon > Rhincodon typus. The sequence goes on along the minus strand of NC_063349.1, from coordinate 21,754,231 downwards.
ATGGGAGATGGCATAGAGAAAGAATTTTAATTAGTTTCGCATGTGGGATTCTAATGAGATTAGCAGAAGTCAGGAGGTAGTTACTCAGACTGTGTTATCACTATGTGCATGTTATCTTAGCTAGAGCTAGAGAAGGGTCTCTTGATATATTGTCACTATACCAAGATTTTAGGATGAATTAGAGATGTCCCTTGTATCCCCCAAAGGGGCCTAGTTACTGATAAGCTAGAGTTCAATCAAACCGTATATCACTCCCCATGCTAGCTGCATGCCGAAGGTCATTTGAAAAAGTAATTATTGAGGTATCTGTAAAACAGCATTCCTGTTATCTCAAGCAGTGTCTGTTTTCTTTAAACTTACAATGAGTGAATCGACAAACATAAGATGTCACGGGAACATCCTGCTCAGAAGTTAATTGTATAAATGAGATTGTTTTACGTTGTGTTAGCAGAGTCGGGTGCTGGTGGAGATCGACACTCACTCTCCTTGGTACCAAGTAAGAAAATAAATTGCTTCGAACGGGAGCTGGAGTCAAGTCTCATTATTAGTTAAGTAGAAATAAAAATTTCTACAATAGTGAGGCAACAGGAGAAATGAGCTGAATGGTATCAAGGATGAAAAACTTTTAAGTGGAGACTAAAGAAAAGTGCTTTGTCTCCATTGAGCATAAAATAATTGAAGAATTGATGGCAGGGTGCAAATTCCTCCTGTACTAATGGAGTAAACTAACGAGAAACTGTTTCCCCTGGCAGTAGTGTCATTAAACTTATGGACTAGCATATACCACTACAAGAAAGAGACCAATCTAGTTTAATAAGGGGTATAGAAGAGTATGCTGGGAGTTGCACTGGACACACTTGAAAATGAGGTGCCAAACAGAGAGAACTATAATACAGAAATATATGTATGCTAAATTATAATATCTGATAATCTTACAGACCAGAAGGAACTCTTTGAAATAATGATCCAATTTAAGCCTTCCACCAGCTTTTTCCCTATAACTTGGGAAAATAGTCATTTGAAAGCTTGTGCCTACTTCTCTTTTGAAAGTTCCTGTGAAACTAAATTCCACTACCTTCCTGGTTTGTAAGATCTTTATAACCCATTGTATTAACAAACTATTGCTGCATTCTACTCCAGCTCCTTTGCCAATTATTTAAATCTATGACCTCTTGGCATTGCTTATTTACTTGTTGAATTGAAAAATTTTGGAATGCCTCTTTAAACTCTCTCTGGTATACTGTGTGCTCTGGGGAGAATAATCCCAGCTTCTCCACATAGCTGAACTCATTCGTTCTTAGCAAACCTCTTCTGTAACCTTTCCAGAGCCTTGACATCCTTCCAAAAGTGTGATGCCCTGAATTGGACACAATATTCTGCAGAGACCTAAATTAAAAACATTTGTAAAGGTTTAGCATGACTTCCTAGCTTCCATATTCAGGACTCATAATTAAAACATCAAATATCCCATATATCTTCTGAAACACTTCATCAATTTGGCCCACTGCTTTCAAAGATTTGTATGTTCTTTTCTCTGGATCTCTTTGCTATTACACACCACTGAACACAAAATGCCTTTAAATTTTACTACTTTTGCATGTTGCTTCTCTCAAAGTGCATCATATCATACTTATTTGCATTAAATTGCATCTGCCATGCGTCTGCCTGGTTCACCAGTCCTTCTTAGTTACCTGAAGCTTTGTACATTTTGCATAACAAGAAAGGTAAACACACTGATACTAGGGTAGGGAGGAACATTCCTATATCATTCTCTTCTGTCAGAACAACAAATGGGACTAGGTTTACACAGGATATCTGGTCAGCATGGATAAGTTGAACCGAAGGCTCTGTTTCCAAGCTGTACATCTCTATGACTCTAAATAACTCAGTCATGAAAGTGAGCTATGATATGTCTTTAACAAATCCATCACCCATACTTCTCCAAGTGAGAATGAACTTTGTCCTTGATAATTGTCTGTAGTACTTATATCACCACAGATGTTATGTGTAGCTCCAGCTTCTATTTTGATTAACTTCACTTGCAAACCTGAAGTCCTCTGTCACCATTCTACTATTCTAGGAGAATTAGATATTGCAGCCAGAGTTCAATCTGCTTCAATCTTTGCTTCCCTCAGCAAACTAGAACAGGTGATTTGTATCCATATAGTGGAAACAATATGTTATAGATTGAACTAAGCAATCCTACAACCGATGAATCAAATAAAAGAACAATAGTCCTGAATTGTGCTGGAATATTAACCAGCAACTCCAACCACGTGGAGGAGTGATCACCCCCATTAACCCACCCCCCATAAACTCCTCTTTGTGAATACAGCAAATATTTTTACATTTTTTAAGCACACGCTATTATACTTCAATTCAAATTATTAAATGCATTAAAATGTAGACAAGCCAATTCCTAGATGTGTGATTTTGTTGTGTAAAAGAAAGTGGAGTTTTACTAGCTATCAAACCTGAGAAAAAGAAAATGGAATACCAAACATATGCATACAAATACCGGTAATAAAGTTTTAAAAAGAAAAGAAGGGTGGAATGGAAGATGTCCATACATACAGGAAGGTAAAGAAAGTTACAGTTTCAATTTTTTAACTGAACTTGAATAATAAGAATGGAATCTGAGTTCCAATTGTTTAACAGAGGCCCTATTTTCTCAGGAGTGACAAAACTTGCAGATAACCTTGGTTTCTTAGTAAATGGTCATTTCTCCATTTTTTTTTCACTGGGCACTGATTGGGTACTGAATTTTGAGGTTGAGAGAAATGCAGACAGAGCATGTGTCTTCCAGTTCTTGCCTACAAATCTACTTTTCCTTGTCTCTGTTATGCTGCTTCTCATTTTCTGCTTGGGGACCCTGCAGCTTTTGGCATCAATATTGAGTTCAACAACTTTACGGCTTGAGCTACCCCAACGCCCCCACACCAGGTCTTGTTATCACATAGTCTGCTATTAGACACCATCCGTTGTTAGTCACTAACAGTCCCTCCATTAATAGCAATTCACCTTCCTAAGCCAGATTGTTATCCACTCCATTGTCTGTCCAACTGTTCTTCTGTCTCTTTGGGCTTGATCCCCATTTATCGTTTACTCCTTACCCCTCCCCCCACATTATCTTCTGCATATAAATTGACATTTTCCCAGCTACCATCAATTCTAAGGAAGGGTCACTGAAACTGAAATGTTAACTCCGATTTTCTCTTCACAGATGCTGCCAGACCTTCTGTGCTTTTCCAGCAATTTCTGATTTTGTTTCTGATTTACAGCATCTGCAGTTCTTTTGGTTTTTCCTTTATATCAATAAATGTGTATTTATATATTCATGGGTCTGCTCACTCTTTTTCCAAGCTGAATACCCCACAGACAACATTTCAACTCCGACTGTAACTTCCAGAAAGGCATGAATCAAGCCAGTATGTCTGGCAGCATTGTGGAGAGAAATAAGAATCTGAGGAAGGGTCACTGGACCCGAAACATTAATTCTGATTTCGCTCCACAGATGCTGCCAGACATGTTGAATTTTTCTAGCAATTTCTGTTTTCGTTTTTGATTTCCTGCATCAGCAGTTCTTTTGGGTTTTTTTTATTTAAGGCATGAATCAAGTTGGGAAATGTAGATCTGAGTTCCAGTGCCCTTACCTAAAAATGGTAATTTCGATATAGCTGGTTTTGTATTTTGAATGTGGCGTTTGCGGTCATGTCAGTTGATCACAGCAGCCAGGGATGCCTTTTCTAAAACCATTTATTGCTCACGAAAGCCTCAGGTATAAAAATTAATTACAAACATTGAAAATTGATAGACCATTCTCACTACATTCAAATACAACAGAAGGAGCGGGCTCCTTGAACACTATCACCTTCCACATGGTGAAGGCCTACACGTGACTGCAAAATACTAGGCTGAAGCATTTGCCAACATCTTGATACAGAAATTACAAGTGGGTGGTCCATTTCAGTCTCCCAATGAAGTCTCCACCATCATAGACCCCTGTCGTTAGGCAATTTGATTTCCTTCACTTGCCATTCAGAAATAGGTGAATACAGTGCGCACAGCAAAAGGTAAGAGCTCCAACCACATCGATAACAGTGCTAAGGTCTTGAGTTCCAAACTAATCTTGTTCTAAACCAAACTGTTTCAGCACAGGGGACTGGTGGAGGGGTGGAGGTTAGGGGGAGAGTAATGAAAGTAGGGATGGGGCAGGGGAGGTAAGGGAGAGAGGGGAGAGGATGGGCAAAGAGAAGAGAAGGGAGAAAGGGATTGGGAGCAGTGTAGAAGGAAGGAGGCTGATGAAACCCAAACATCAGAAACCTCTGTTAAAGTACAAAATATGAAATTCTAACCCTAAGAGACTCCAACGCTAATTGCATGATGATAGAACCAGGAGCTATAGACCCCCAAAAGTGTTCAAGTGTCAGAATTTTATTTATGCAGGGAACCATGGCTGTTTTCCACTGTGCATGTTTAATGTCAAAGGTGATCTCTTGTGGCACTTGTCCAAATTTTCTGTGTTTTTCCTTTTGTCATAAGATGGCACAACTGTTCCAGTGGGTGGGGCTATGTAGGCATCAACTAGCTGAAAGTTTTTGATTTTTAAATACAATGTCATTCACTCACTCACTACTACATAAAACATGGGAATTATACAGTTCCAAGTCACGGACTTTTGCAGAGGAATTCGTTTGGATCCCGATCAAAGCTGTAGTACACATGAAAGCTATACTTAGCTCTCCACCTAGAATAAGAATTCCAATGTGCCAAATCAAACAGACATGCTTAGAGATAGTAGGAACTGCAGATGCTGGAAGATCTGAGACAACAAGGTGCAGAGCTGGATGAACACAGCAGGCCAAGCCTTACTGCTCTTATGATGCTGCGAGACATGTTTAGAGTAGGCCACAGAGGCCAGTAACCTGGTGATCATCTCAGGAGCCCAAATGTTTTCATCTCACAAACACCTCACCTCTAGTGTTGGAAACTTAGTGCCACTGCATGAACATTTGAGTTTAAATTTTCCCTTTCATTTGCTTTTCACACTACAGTCATGAGGGCCATTAGCACCCTGCTGTGTTTCTGACAGCTATGTTTAAACGGATCCCAGATCCTTTGTACACCTTGTGCTTGTCATTTGAGAAAGTTTATATTTTTTAAATTCATTTGCAAGATGTGGGCATTGCTGGCTAGGCCAGCATTTATTTGTCCAACCCCAAATTGCCCAGTTAGGAGTTAAATGTAGGCCAGACCAGTTAAGAACAGTGGGTTACTTCCCTAAACGACCTTAGTGAAACCAGATGGATTTTTCTTCTGACAATCAGCAACAGTTTCATGGTTATCATTAGATTCTTAATTCCAGATTTTTGTTGAATTCAAATTCTACTATCTGCCACGGTGGGATTTGAACCTGCATCCCCAGAATATGAACTGGGCTTCTGGTCATAGAGTCAGAGTCACACAGCATGGAAACAGACCCTTCAGTCCAACCAGTCCATCCTGACCATAATCCCAAACTAAACTAGTCCCACCTGCCTGTGCTTGGTACATATCCCTCCAAACATTTATTATTCATGTATTTATCTAAATGTCTTTTAAATGTTGTAACTGTACCCACATCCACCACTTCCTCTAGAAGTTCATTCCACACACAAACCACTCTCTGTGTAAAAAAATTGCTCCTCGTTTCTTTTTTAAATCTTTCTCCTCTCACCTGAATGTGCCCCCAGTCTTGAAATTCCCCATCCTAGGGGAAAGACACCTGCCATTCACCTTATCTAAACTCTCATCATTTTATAAATCCGTATAAGCTCATCTCTCAATGACCTACGCTCCAGTGAAAAATGTCCCAACCTATCCAGCTTCTCCTTCTGATTCAAACCTTCCTTTCCCAGCAACATCCTGGTAAATCTCATCTGAACTTTCTCCAGCTTAATAATATCTTTCCTATAGCAGGGAAATCAGAACTGGACACAGTATTCCAGAAGAGGCCTCATCAATCTCCTATACAAACTCAACGTAACATCCAACTCCTATACTCAAAGGTCTGAGCAATGCAGGCAAGTGTGCCAAATGCCTTCTTCACCATCCTATTATATGTGATGTAAACTTCAAAGAATTATGTTCCTGAATTCCTAGAGCTGTCTATTCTACAACACTACCTAAGGTCTACTTTTAATTGTATAAGTCCTGCCTTTGTTTTACTAAAATGCAATACCTCACATTTATCCAAATTAAACTCCAATTGCCCCTCTTCAGCCCATTGATCCAATTGATCAAGATCTCTTTGTAATCTTAGATAACATTCATGACTGTCCATTATACCCACCAATCACCTGCAAATTACTAGCCATGCTTTCTATTTTTTATCTAAATCATTTATATAAATGACAAACAAAAGTGGACCCAGAACCAATCCCTGTGGAACACCACTGGTCACAGGCCTCTAGTACAAAAAATAATAGTCTGCTATCACTCTCCGTCTCCTACCGTTAAGCCAATTTTTGTATCCAATTGGCAAGCTCACCCTGAATCCCATGTAATCTAACTTTACTAATTAGTCTACCATGCGGAACCCTGTCAAAGGCTTTACTAATGTCCAAGTAAACATTGTCTACTGCTCTGCCCTCAACAACTTTCTTGGTTACTTCCTCAAAACATTCAATTCAGTTTGTGAGACATGATTTCCCTCACACAAAACCATGCTGCCTGGCCCCAATCATTCCTTGCCTCTCCAAATGCACATAAATCCAATCTTTCAGGATCTTTTCCAACAACTTACCCTCTACCAAAGCCAAACTCACAGGTCTATATTTCTTAGGCTTCTCCTTACACCCCTTCTTAAACAAAGGCACAACATAAGCCACTTTCCAGTCATCCGGCACCTTTCCTGTAGCTATAGATGATACAAATATTTCTGCAAGTGGCCCCACAATTTCTTCCCTAATTTCCCACAAGGTTCCTGGGATATACTGGATCAGGTCCTCGAGATTAATGCACCTTTAAATTTTCTAAGATCTCCAGCGCTTCCTCTTCTGTAATGTAAACTGTTTTCAAAACAACAGTATTTATCTCCCTGAGTTCTCTAGCCTCCATTTCTACCTCCACAGTGAAAACTGATGTGAAGTATTCATTTACTATCTCTTCCATCTCCTGATGTTCAACACAAAAACAACCTCTTTGATCTTTGAGTGGCCCTACTCTCTCTCTAGTTGCTGTCAATGGTTTTGCGATAATATCACTAAGCCAACAACTCCCTCACTGACTTTTACATTCCATGCTCCTAATGGACTCAACATTAACAAGAAATTAATTGAAAGCATGTTTGGCACCAATCACAACTCCGCAGATGCTGAAGCAGTTCAAGTTCAAATGCAACAAGATGAGGACAATATCTAAGTTTGGGCTGACAAGAGGCAAGTAAGATTCATGACACACAAATGCTGGGCAAAGACCATCTCCAAAAAGAGACAATCTAACCACCACCCCTTGACATTCAATAGCATTACAATCACTGAATCCCACACTGTCAGCATCCACTCTATTACACAAACCAGAAACTCAAATGGACTCAATATATAAGGAGTGTCACAATGGTTAGCACTGCTGCTTCACAGTGCCAGGGACCCAGGTGACTATCTGTGAAGAGTTTGCACGTCTTCAACGTGTCTATGTGGGTTTCGCTGGGTACTCTGGTTTCCTCCCATGGCAAAGATGTGCAGGTTAGGTGGATTGTCCATGCTAAATTGCCTCATAGTGTCCAGGATGTGCAGACTAGGTGGGCTAGCTGTGGCAAAATCCCACGGGCAATTGCAGGGAATGGGGTGGGGTGGTCAGTCTGGGTGATATGCTGTTCAGAACATTAGTGCAGACTCGATAGGTCGAATGGTCTCTTTCTGCACTGTGGGGATTCTATGATTCTATAAACACAGTGGTTACAAGAGCTGGTCAGAGGCCAGGAATACTGCATTGAGTAGCTCACCTCCTGATTCCACAAAGCCTATCCACATTCTACAAGACACAAGTCAGGAGTGTGATGAAATATGTCCTGCTTGCCCGGAAGATTGCAACTCCAACAACACTCAAGATACTTGACACCATCTACGACAAAGCAACTCATTTGATTGGCACCACATCCACAATCATCCACTCACTCCACCATCGTTCTCAGTAGCTGCTCTTAAATCTTTCACTTTTCAAACGAAGGGAATATTTGTTTGTAGTTTGTGACAATGATATGCTATTCTTGATTGTGTGTGAATTGGCTCCCACTATAACATGGTCTGGTTGACTCAGGTAGCTATCATTTCCTATCTGTGATGTGTATTTCTGTGCATCTAGGATACACTGTATGTAGACATCATTTTTGATGTTTCTGTTGATGCTGCCCAATAGCCGATTTGTCCCTGAGTTTATAGTTCTTAACTCATATATCTTTTGGTTATCATCTGGAGAAGTTACTCTTTCATCATTTTGAGTCTGATTATTCTGGATCCAGTCAGCAAAACATCATTATCGAGTGCAATGTTATTTCTAATAGACCAATATTTCTGTATTGCTGGTTGTGCTAGCTGTATTTTATTGGGCCATTCCTGTAACTCTTTGTCTTTGATGTTCCCATCTCTAATTTGACTCAGTTTCAGTGGTGTTTTAGGTGATGAATCTTGATACATAAATCTTTGCTCCCATGCATTTCCTGTGTTGACAACTGAGACGGGGCATCTGCGAGAACTATTTCTCTTTCTGGCTTCTCTTCCTTGTAATTCAGGGTGATGTTGTAAGTCTGAGGCTTTAAGAGAAACTTCTGCAATCTTGTTGGTGGTTTACATAGAATTTTCTTGTTGATTTGTTTCAGTGGACAATGATTGCTCCTAACTATGCACTTTCTCCCAAATAGATATGTATGGAATTTTCACGTATACAACCAAAAATTCTCTTTCTATGTTGACATAACTGATCTCAGCTGATGCTAGAGCTCTGTACCAGAGCTACACTGTGTTCTTTATGAAGCATTTACATGCAAAGTGATGGGTTCAATTGTGTCGCAGAAATAAGAAACTTGTCTCCTTCCATGTGACTTCTCTTAAGATTGTTGAATCTTACATTGTATGGCTCTGATCACTCATCATCTTCTGCATCAGCCAGCTCTCAAGATTTTACTGTGCGTCTGACCTATTGAGGTATGAAAGAATTTATTCTGGATAAAGTTATGCAAATTTCTCAACTCTGTTACAACTAGCTAGAGTGCTGAACTGATTCCTTTCCTACTCCAATGCCAACTAAATAGCTTTCAGTTCAGAACCAGAAACAAGTGAGCCAATTTCTTTCATTAAAAAAAAACTAGTTTATTACAGACAAAACTTACTCAAACAAAATGGAAAGAATAAAAACCGAGAAAACTGCGGATGCTGTAAATCAGGAACAAAAACAAAGTTGCTGGAAAAGCTCAGCAGGTCTGGCAGCATCTGTGAAAGAAAAAACAGAGTTAATGCTTCGGGTCAAGTGGCCCTTCCTCAGAACTCAGGAACTCAGTGTTCTGAGGAAGGTTCACTGGACCCAAAACGTTAACTCTGTTTTTTCCTTCGCGGTTACTGCCAGACCTGCTCAGCTTTTCCAGCAACTTTGTTTTCCTTCATGAAAATGGAAAGAATTATTGATCAAAGTTCAAAACTATGCAAATATATATAACTTATATTGATTCAGGATGTTAGAACATTAGGCAAATATGGGTAACAGAACAACTGTGGTCAAACATCGTGTAGAACATAGCACATAGCAAACGCTATCAAGACAGATCCAATGGATTTTTCAGCAAACTAGATATTTAGATATACCTGTATTGCAGAGGAGGTATTAATTTTGTTTTACAACTTCAAGGAAACATGAAACTGTGTAAAATAACTCCACAGAGGTTGTTATCCCGTCAACAAGTCACCCTTTATTTATATATGGAAAGTCCTTGACACTGATCCAGCTCCCTCAGACCCAGCTATCAGTGTCAGAATGTTGACACTCCTTTTTTCTATCTGTCAAGTAGGGGTCCCTAATTGGACCAGATTAACAGCCCCAAATCAGGGAACTCATATTCTGTGAGGTCCACCTGGCTAACATCATCATAATCATTATGTCCCTCCCCCTCTAAGTCTGAGGACATTCGCCTGCCCTTTTCCTCGTAGTGCCTCCTGGGACATTTACCACCAGGTCAGGTTCCTCTGACTCTGCATCAGGTATAGGTGGCATGTAACGCATAGTAGTGCACCTCTTGTGCTGTGAACATCGCAGGAGAAATTCACTCTCTTCTTCCGGCAATAAAGGCATCAATGCACGAGATCTGCCGTGTCCATCTCCAAATCTGAAGTCTTTTCAATGCTTGACGAAGAGGAAGAACCCAGGGTTCTGACAGCCTTTCTGACTGCTCAGAGGAGCGGGGCACATTTTGCTCCCGCACCGTTTGAGAGTTCACGGCGTTCATATGGTTCACGTGTTTGTTCAGAACCTTTGCTCGTACCCAAACTTTATACATCACTGGTCCTGACCTTGCATTGACCATGCTTCTTACACCTACAGGGCCATTTCCATGGTTCCTACACCAAACTTTGTCCCCTGCAGTAAACTGTCTCTCTCGCTTGGTGAAGTCTGTGCTCAGGACTGATGTTCCAGATATTGTTTCACCCACCGCGCCCCTCCCCCCCCCCCCCCACCCACACCCCAGGTCTGGAAAATCAGATTTAACCTGGTGTTGAGTCTTCTCTCCTTTAGCAACTCTGCTATCCCTGTGGTTGTATGAAGGGTGATCCTGTAATCATAAAAACCAGGACAGTTTGCTATCTAGTGAAGCTGTAGGCTGTTTGTTAAGCCTCCATCAAAGTTTGCACTGCTCAGTTGGATAATGGATGGTATGGAGCTGTCCTTATATGTTGAATCCCATTTGACTTCAGGAAATATTCCAAATCCCTGCTGGTAAGATGATGGCCCATTATCTGTGACCAACACTTCAGGAGTCTGTGTACTGCAAAAGGTGCATGCAGTTTTTCTACCATCATTCCCATGTTTGATGAATAAACTCTGTGCATGTCCAACCACTTTGAGTGGGTGTCTACAATGATTAAGAACTTTGAGCCTATGGAGGGACCTGCATAGTTGATATGTAAACACATCCAGGATTTACCGAGCCATGCCCACAAATATGGAGGAGGTGCTGATGATAATTTTTGTCTTTTTGGCACTCTGGCAGTGCTGCACCAATGCAGCTATGACTGAATCCAAACCTGGCCACCAGACATAACTTGTCACCAACATCTTCTTTCTGGAGTCCCCTGGATGGCCCTGGTGGCATTGAATCCTTTGCTCGGGACAATTACTCTTGCTCCCCATAAATATATGCCATCCTCTACTGTGCTTTAGTCTCTCCAGGTCCAAAAAGGTTCCAGTTCTGGTTGTGACAGCCATTTGATTTTCTCCATCATCAGTAACTGTTTCAGTTTTGCCAGGGTTGGATCTTTCTGCATCCAAGGTCTGACATTGTCAGCTGTGACTGTAAGTGTGTTTAGAAAACTTAAAACCATTACGGACTCTTCCAGTGGCGGTACCACCGGAAGTGTATCTGCCAGCAGGAGGCAGCTCAATGCATCCGCATTTGCTACTTGGCCTCCTGGATGGTGTTTTTTAAAAAATTCATTTGTGGGATATGGTCATCGCTGGCTGGCCAGCATTTCTTGCCCATCCCTAGTTGCCCTTGAGAAGGTGTTGGTGAACTGCCTTCTTGAACCGCTGCAGTCCCCCTGCTGTGGGTTGACCCACAATGCCATTAGGGCAGGAATTCCAGGATTTTGACCCAGCAACAGTGAAGGAACGGCAATATATTTCCAAGTTAGGATGATGAGTGGCCTGGAGGGGAGCTTGAAGGTCGTGGTGTTTCCATATATCTGCTGCCCTTGTCCTTCTAGATGGAAGTGGTTATGGATTTCGAAGGTTCTGTCTGAGGATCTTTGGTGAATTTCTGCAGTGCATCTTGTAGATAGTACACATTGCTACTACTGAGCATCGGTGGTGGAGGGAGTGGATGCTTGTGGATGTAGCGCCAATGAAGCGGGCTGCTTTGACCTGGATGGTGTCAAGCTTCTGGAGCGTTGTTGGGGCTGTACTCATCCAGGCAAGTGGGGAGTATTCTGTCACACTCCTGACTTCTGCCTTGTAGATGGTGGGCAGGCTTTGAGGAGTTAGTAAATGAGTTACTCGCTGTAGTATCCCTAGCTTCTGACCTGCTCTTGTAGCCACTGTGTTTATGTGGTGAGTCCAGTTGAGTTTCTGGTCAATGATAACCCCCAGGACATTGATAGTGGGGGGATTCAGTGATGGTAACACTGTTGAATGCCAAGGGGCGGTGGTTAGATTGAATCTTATTGGTGATAGTCGTAGCCTGGCATTTGTGTGGCATGAATGTCACTTGCCACTTGTCAGCCCAAACCTGGATATTGTCCAGATCTTGTTGCATTTGAACATGAATTGCTTCAGTATCTGAGGAGTTGCAAATGGTGCCGAACATTGTGCGATCATCCCCACTTCTGACCTTATGATGGAGGGAAGTTCATTGATGAAGCAGGTGAAGATGGTTGGGCCAAGGGCACTACCCTGAGGAACTCCTGCAGAGATGTCCTGCAGCTGAGATGATTGACCTCCAACAACCACAACCATCTTCCTATGTGTCAGGTATGTCTTTAACCAGTGGAGAGTTTGCCCCCAGTACCCATTGATGCCAGTTTTGCTCGTACTCCTTGATGCCACACTCGGTCGAATACAGCCTTGATGTCAAGAGCAGTCACTCTCACCTCACCTCTGGAATTCAACTCTTTTGTTCATGTTTCAACCAAGGCTGAAATGCGGTCAGGAGCTGAGTGGCCCTGGCAGAACATAAAGTGGGCGTCGCTGAACTGGTTATTGCTGAGCAGGTGCTGTTCAATGGCTCCGCTGATAATGCCTTCCATCACTTTAATGATGATCGAGAGTCGACTGATGGGGCGGTAATTGGTCGGCTTGAATTTGTCCTGCTTTTTGTGTACAGGACGTACTTGGGCAATTCTCAGCATTGTCAGGTAGAAACCGGTGTTGTAACTGTACTGTAACAGCTTGGCTAGGGGAGCAGCAAGTTCTGGAGGACAAGTCTTCAGTAATATTGCCAGAATGTTGCCAGCACCCATAGCCTTTGCTGTATCTAGTGTCTCCAACCATTTCTTGATATTACATGGAGTGAATTGAATTGGCTGAAGACTGGTATCTGTAATTCTGGGGACCACTGGAGGAGGCCGAGATGGATCATCCACTCAGCACTTCTTGGCTGAAGATTGCTGCGAAATCTTCAGCGTTATTTTTTACACTGATGTGCTGGTCTCTTCCATCATCAAGGATGGAGTTATTTGTAGAGCCTCCTCCTCCAGTGAGTTGTTTAATTGTCCACCACCATTCACAACTGGATTTGGCAGAACTGTAGAGCTTAGATCTGATCCGTTAGTGTGGGATTGCTTAGCTCTGTCTATCACTTGCTGCTTTCACTGTTTGGCGTGCAAGTAGTCTTGTTTGGCAGCTTTACCAGGTTGACACCTCATCTTCCAATATGCCTGGCGCTGCTCCTGACATGCCCTCCTGCACTCTCCATTGAGCGAGGGTTGATCCCCTGACATGATAATAATGGTTGAGTCGGGGAATATGCCAGGCCATGAGGTTACAGATAGTGCTGGAGGACAGTTCTGTTGCTGTTGATGGCCCACAGCGCCTCATGGATGCCCAGTCTTGAGTCGCTAGATCTATTCAAAGTCTGTCCCATTTAGCACGGTGATAGTGCCACACAACATGATGCAAGTTATTTTCATGATGAAGGCGGGACTTCGTCTCCACAAGGACCATGTGGTGGTCACTCTTACTGATGCAGATTGGTAAGGATGAGGTCAAATATGTTTTTCCCTCTTGTTGGTTCCTCACTACCTGCCACAGACCCAGGCCAGCAGCTATATCCTTTAGGACCCAACTAGCTCAATCAGTAGTATTGCTGCTGAGCCACTTATGGTCGTGGACATTGGAATCCCCCACCCAGAGTACATTTTGAGCCCCTGCCATCCTCAGTGCTTTTTCCAAGTATTGTTCAACATGGAGGAGCACTAATTCCTCAGTTGAGTGAGGATGGTATATAGTAGTCAGCAGGAGGTTTCCTTGCCCATGTTTAACCTGAAGCCATGAGACTTCATGGGGTTTGGAGTTAATGTTGAGGAGTCCCAGAAAAACTCCCTCCTAACTGTATACCATTGTGCCGCCACCTCTGCTGGGTCAGTCCTGCCGGTGGGATAGGACATACCCAGGGATGGTGATTGTGGTATCTGGGACATTGTCTGTAAGGTATGACTCCGTGAGTATGACTATGTCAGGCTGTTGCTTGACTAGTCTGTGAGACAGCTCTCCCAATTTTGGCACTAGCCCCCAGATGTTAGTCAGGAGGACTTTGCAGGGTCAACAGGGTTGTTTCTGCCATGTCTTTTCCGGTGCCTAGGTTGATACCAGGTCATCGTTTGGTTTCATTTCTTTGTGACTTTGTAGCGATTGATACAACTGAATGGCTTGCTAGGCCATTTCAGAGGGCAATTGAGAGTCAACCACATTGCGATGATCTGGAGTCACATGTAGGCCAAACCAGTATGAGGATGGCAGATTTCCTTCCCTGAAGGACAGCAGTGAACCAGATGGGTTCCAACCTGTAATTATACACACTTACTATTAGAGCCTTGTCCTCTTTATGCAAACCTAGCAGGGGTTTGTCATCCATTATTATTACAAATTTAGGTTCAGAAAGATATTGATGGAGCATCTTGACTCCAAATATGACCACCAAAATTTCCTTCCCTATCTGTGCATATTTATGCTCTGCATTAGCTGAAGTCCTAGATGCATACGTAATTGTGTGTTCCTCTCCATTGGGCCAACTATGAGCTAATACTACCCTGATGCCATTCAGGGAGTCATTTCATGTCAATACCCGATCTCACTTGGGATCATAGTGTGCTAACACCTTAGAGGATGATTGCTGTTTCTTCACTTCCCTGAAAGCTATGGCTTGGCTACGTGACCATTTCCAAGGCTGACCCTTTTTAAAGAGTTGATGCAAAAGTGTCAGGATGGAGGCCAGGTTATGTATGAGCTTTCCGTAATGATTCAGCAGGTCAAGAAAAGGGTTAAGCTCCAGTACAGACATGGGAGCTGGGCTACCTTTGATCGCCCTCACTTTGTCTTCCAAGGGGTGTTACCAAGTCAACTCTGTAGCCCAAGTAGATTACTTGGGACGCCTGGAGCATACATTTTTCCCTTCTTAGGCAAAAGCTCGCCTGGGAGAAGTGTCTAAGGACTATGTCCAGGTTCTCTAAGTGCTTCTTATTGGTCTTTCCTGTCATCAGCACGTCATCTAGATAAATGGCAACCTGGGGTAGACCTTGTAAAATGTTCTCCATCGTCCACTGAAAAATGGCACAGGCTGATGATACTCCAGATGGTAGTCTCGTGTATTGGTACAAACCCTTATGGGTATTAATTGTAGCATACTTCCGGGACTCCTCATCTACTGCAACTGCAGGTACACATAGCTCACATCCAGCTTAGTGTAGGACAGCCCTCCTGCCAGCTTTGCATACAAGTCCTCTATGCAAGGGATTGGGTATTTATTTGACTATGCAATTGCCTGCACTCACGTGGTGTTCCCCAAGTTCAGTCAGACTGGCAAGGGCATCAACTTCCATCAGAATACCCTGCAACCCGTATGCTCCACTTGCTGCATTTTCCAATGATAAAGTCAGTTATAGTGCTTGTTTGAACTCCAGTTGGGCTTCAGCTAATAGGTGCTTTTGTATGGTTATGTTATTCATTCCACATACCAGCTGGTTTCTCAGTATCTCATCATTGAGAGTTAAACCAAAATCACACGTCTCTAGTGAAAAATCCTGATACAGATTCCCCTGGTTTTCAAACTGACAAATAAAAATTACAGCATCTCAGAATTACAGGAGGCCTGGATTTGTAATATTCCTTAACTAAATCCATCAACTCTTGAAAGGTTTTAGTATCTGATGCCTCAGGGATAGTTTGACTCCTAATGACCAAACAGCTGCGGGTCCACAAAATGTCAGAAGAATTACTTGTCGTTTCTCATCTGCCCCGATGTCATTTGGCCAGAAAAAATAAAGTATTCTTTTCACATTCTGGGCCTAGTCTTCAATGGCAGGGTCGAATGAGACAGCTTTCCAAATAATGGCATGATGCCAGAAATGCTTACCCCCAAGTCAAAGATGACTGTTGTGAGTGAGTTTCTTCAGGAATGTGCTTTACTCTCATCGTCAGTGAAATAACTCCACCGAGGCCAGCATCCCATCACCAAGTCACCTTTTATTTACATGTGGAAAATCCTTGACACTGATCCAGCTTCCTCAGAGCCAGCTATCAGAGTGTCAGAATGTCTGACACTTCTCTTTTTATCTGCCAGCCAGGGGTCACTGATTGGACCAGATTTAGGGAAGGAAACTGCGATCCTTACCAGCAATGTGGTTGACTCTTAACTGCCCTCTGGGCAATTAGGGATGGGCAGTAAATGCTGCCTGGCCGGCGATGTCCTCATCCCGTGTATGAATAAAGAATTAACAGCCCCAATCAGGAAACTCATATTCCACGTGGTTTACCTGGCTGACCTCGTTACAATCACTACAGTGCACTTGTCACTTATTGGCTTCATAGAGAATCTGGCTTGGATACTTTTGTGAGACCTGCTTGCACCAGATGTCTTTGGGTTAAAAATCTGCCCACAAACAGCTAAGTTAAGTTGCAGTTTTATTATAGAACTAAAAGGGCACTTGCACTCAAATATCCAGAAATCCCGCAAGCCAAAACATATCTCTTTCTCTTTCTTCCTCTGAGAGTGAAAAAAAAGGGCTTAAAGCCTGTATAAAGGAGAACTTCTAAATGAAGTGAAAACCTAATTCCAACTGACCAGCGACCTAATTGAGAACCTTCTGCAATTGGCAGCCATGTGTTATCATTGCCAAAAATGAAAAGAACTGTCATTCTACTGTTTTAGTTCAAACCCTTGATCCACAGAATTTAATCGTTTTATTTGTGTTTTCTACCCAAGACAAATGTGCAGAACTGTCTGCATTGTGAACCCGAACTGTGAATTAATGTGTGCAAATTTGGATTAAAGAGGTATAGTTTAAGATTGCATGTTGACAACAAATAATTCATTGTGTCACGTCATTCTTTTGTTAAGGAAGAAGTTTGTTATTATAAATACGTTTTATTTTGTTTATTGCTGAAACTTGGCATGAGTTTCTTTTATATTAGATAGTGGTCAAAGTCAGGCAATTTAACCATCTAAGTAATTACTTTGGTCTGCAATGATTACATTGTGATGACTAATGGAATTGAATTCCAGTGCGTTCTCACATTGGGATCCTGACAAGAGTTTCGGAGCACGTCTGGGATCTCTGAACACAGATAATGTGAGATTGGATGTGGAGTAAGATTTATTGGTATTAAGACAAAATGATAGATACCAAATTTCTCAACTATTTTAAAAATAGCTGACATTAGAAATAACTAAAACAATTCTGCAAAGGGAGGAATATACATTATTTTGCTTTTATTAGAAGAGCATCCCTGACTGTTTACAAGATTTAACTGAGGCTAAGGCCATAGAATTGACAAAGGAGCTAATGTTGGAATTTTCTGCAAAACTTATCATGCAGAAATATTTAAAATATTTCAACAGCATTTGTGATTATCAAAGTGTAAGAAAGACCAATTAAATCAAGCCATGAGTTATTGGTTGTCGCTTTAAGTTACAGTCAAAGCAGCTTGAACATAAAGGAGAAATGCGACAGCTTGAGGTGAAGAAGGAGAGGGCATTGGAATTGAAAAGGATAGAGTGGAGATAGAAAGACTTGAACTTGAGGAAAAAGAGAGAGAAAGAATATTTAAGAGACTGAAACTAGCTAATCAGGACAGATAGAAGGATAAAGAGAGAGAACAAAAACAGAAATTCCTGGAAAAGCTCAGCAGATCTGGCAGCATCTGTGAAGAGAAAGCAATGTTAACATTTTGGATCCAGTGACCTTTCCTCAGAACTGATGGTATCTAGGAAAAGGTTGGTACTTTTAGCAGAGGATAGGATGGGAGAGGAAGAGGAGGAAACAATAGGTGAAGATAGGAGGTGGAAACCAAAGAGTGGGAAAACAATTGGGACAATCAAAGGAGTGGATAAGGGTCAGCCTGGGAGAATTAAAAGCTGCTAATGGGGACTATGTGTGTGGTAGCAGCCTATTTGATAACAAAGCTTGGTGTGTGGGGGTTAGAGAAAGACATGGGGAAAGCCGTTCAAGCCTTAAAATTGTTGAACACAATATTAAGCCCAGAAGGCTGCAGAGTTCCCAGGTGGAAAATGAAATGCTGTTCTTCCACCTTATGCTGAACTTTGCTGGAGCACTATAGCAAGCCTGAGAGAGAGATGTTGGCCAGAGAACATGGGGTGTGTCATAGTGACAGGCAACGGGAAGCTCAGGGTCTTTTTTTGTGAACAGAATGTAGATGTTCTACAAAGCAGTCACGCAGTCTATGCTTCATTTCCTCAATGTAGAAGACACCACATTGTGAGCAGCGAATGCAGTAGACGAGATTGAGTGGGCCGCAGGTAAAGCATTGCTTCACCTAGAAGTTGTGTTTGGGCCTTGGATACTGAGGAGTGAGGAGGTAAATGGGCAGGTGTTATACCTTCTGCAAATGCAGGGCAAGAGGCTGTGGGGATGTGTTGAGATGAAGGAGGAGTGAACCAGGGTGTCCCGGAGGAAACAGTCCCTGCAGAAGGCTGACAAGAGAAGGAAATATGCATCTAATGGTTGCATCCCACTGGAGGTAGCGGATAAAGAGAGGGAATTGATTTAAGAATACTGGCTTAGGAGGATGGCAATTTATAAAGCAATCTCTGATACAGAAGAGGATTATGATGAGAAAAACCCTAGCCATAATCTAAAATGCAAAATAAGAAAATGTTTACATTTGTACAGGCCCTACCAAAGTTTGAGGAAAAGGATGTGTAGTCATTCTTTATGTAATTTGAAAATGTAGCAAATCAAATTAAATGACTTAAGGAGAACTGGACACTACTTATACAGAACAAGTCGGCAGGTTGAATCCATGAGATTTGTGTATCGTTGTCATATTATGATGCTGTAAAAGGAACTAGCCTTGGTTTCATCACTGATGTGATTCTCAAAATCTTTAATGCATCCAATGATACTTTTTGTTCAGTCATGGGGTGTGGGCATTGCTGGCGACGCCAGCATTTATTGCCTATTTCTATTTATCTTGGAGAAGATGGGGTGAGCTGCCTTCCCGAACTGCTGCGGTCTGTGTGGTTAGGAACACCCACAATTATGTTGAGAAGGAGTTAGAATGAAGTTCTATCTTATCAAAACACCCTTGGTGCCTTTTGCTACATTTTCCTGCTTCTGATCAAAGGTTGCTTTTCAATGAGTGTTCTAGCTTCAATCCTCAGTGATGCCTCCTTCACCTCATGGTTTACTGACAAAAGCTATAGTTTTCATGACTGGTCAATGTCAGGTTAACAGCACCAACTTTTTTTGTGACATAGAACATATATATAATTAACATCTTTCCTTACTGTGTCCCTCACAGAGTTATTCTGAGCAGTCAAATCCCATTTCCACCATATGCCATAAGTATGCCACTACTGGGATTTGGAGCATCTTTCCCTCAGTTACCATTTTCCTTATCATTTTAAGGAAAGAACTTTTGATATATCTTGAGTTTGATGGTGTTACTCTGTGCTCCAGAAAAAACCTTCAGCTTCTCAAAAAGATTGTGGCTTATTTCTCCCTCTCTTACCAATCTGAATGATTGTGTAAATTTCTTTCATCTGGAAACTGTCCCATCCAGATATCTCAGACAATTTATGGCTCCTATACCCGTTATGTTCTCAAATTTGCCATGTTGCTCTGTCCCTGATAACATATTTGCAATCTTGTTTTATTGTTTTGCACATCTTTTTCACAAGCTCTGCACTTTGAACCATTTGTGGCATGCTTCCTTTTGTTTGTGAACTTATGTTCTTGCCAATCGCTCTGTCATGTCTCACTCTGTGATGTGTATCCTTTTATTGGTGTTTCAATGCATCAACCTCGTTACCTTTTTGAAGACACAACTGCCAGCTAATCATTTTGGTGGTCAATATTTTCACTGGTCCATTTGCAATGATATGTGCTCTGGCATTGTCTTCACTCTCTGATATTGTGAGCTTGTCCCTTCTACTGCAAACATTTTGTACTTTGCGATGTGTAGAACCCCAGTTGAGCAAACCTAGCAGCTTTTCATCAAAAATGCAACATATTAAATACATTTCACAAATTTTTGTGTAATGTGGTTCTGTGAATATTTTAAAACATGGAAAAGGTGTGTCAGGAGCAAAAACAGTAGGGAACCTCTGGCCAAGAAAACACAACAATGCCCATAATTGCCACACTTAGGTCTCTGCTCTGTGCATTTATCAAGTATTAAAATCTTGAAAAATAGCAACATCTAATGGTGAGGAGAATAATTTATAACAGCTTGCCATACTTCTTTTGTCATACTCGAATTAGTTCAGAGATGACAGCAGCTTGTATATGGTGATGGATCACACTCTTACAAGAAAGCCATGCAAGTTAATTGAGAAGAACAGAAAATTATGCATTCCAATCTAAGAGACTGTAAAGTATGCTGGAGATAAAGGAAGCTGACAAATATAAGGACTGCTAGTCAATACAGCTACAATAGTTCAGAAGACTGTGACAGTGTTCAAAGGGTACACACAGAGAAAACACAGAGAAAAATCTGTGAGCTTTGGAGAAAAGGTGTCAAAATTTTTAAAAATAAACAGCAGAAGTCCATTAATTCAGACAGTAAAAGAAGAGAAGTTTTCTAAAGACAAATCTGCGTGTAATTACTTGAATATTTTTAAAGTAAAATCTTGGATCATTTAAAAAAGTTTGTTCATGTTACTGGCAATTTTCCAGAATCAAGCACTGTTTTCTTTTCTGTCCCTCTGTATTATAAATACCTCTAAGATAATGTGATAGCAGAGCCAGAAGCGGTGTGGTGTGGTACAGAGTTTGGCACCACTAATTTTAAGAGCTATTTTTAAGATATTGCATTTTTAATAAATTTAAGATCTACATTGCTGTTAATCAAATGCCAATAAAAATGAATAATAAGACAAGGACAGATTTATGAATTTCTATTCAACTTCATGAATCAAGAAGAAATATTTAGGCATAACGTATTTATTAGGGAATACTTCTGCAATAGAATGACATAACATGCTGATTCAACATGCTTTTTTTTTAACAGAGTACCAAATCCTTATTCTTGTCTGAGAACATTGCAAGCTTTACTTACTTCCCTCTCTGCCTATCCTGCCACTTTCAATGATCTGTGCACATATGCACATATGCACCCAGATCCCTCTGTTCCTGTACCCTACTCCCTCACCCAAATACCAAAATCCAGATCACTAATATGTATCAGGAAAGGAGGGTCCTAATACTGATCCCTGGAAAACTCCACTACAAACCATATTTCTGCCCTATCAATTTTGGATTCTACTGGTGTCTGAGTTCCCTCCTCAGTCACAATGACCTGTGCAGCGTCTCTCGCTTCATTAAAGACAGATGCAACATATTCATTTAACACAGTAGGTCTGGCAGCAACTGTGGAGAGAAATTAGAGTGAACGTTTTGGGTTGAGTGACCGTTCCTCAGAACTGATGGTAGCTAGGAGAATGTTGGTTTATATGCAGAATATAGGGTGGGGAGAAGGGAGTATGAAGTAAACAATAGGTGGGGTTAGAGCCTAAAGAGAGAGAAGAACTGTTCGACAGACAAAGGACTGGATAACAATCTTGGTAGGAGGGTGAATAGCTATTAATAGGGACTGTTAGTGGCTAACAATGGTTTCAGTGGAATAGCAGACTATGTGATAACAAGGCCTGGTGTGTGGGGTTTGAGGTAAGAACATGGGAAAGCTCAAGTCCTAAAGTTATTGAACTCAATTTTGAGTCCAGAAGGCTCCAGGGTACCCATTCAGAAAATGAGGTACTGTTCTTCCAGTTTGTGCTGAGCTTCGCTGGAGTACTGCGGCAAGCCTGAGCCAGAGATATTGGTCAGGGAAGAAGGTGGTGTGTTGAAGTGGTAGGCAATGGGAAATTCAGGGTCTTTTTTGCAGACAGAACATAGGTGTTCTGCGAAGCGGTCACCCAGGCTATGCTTTGTTTCCCCAATGTAGAGGAGACCACATTGTGAGCAGCGAACGCAGTAGACTAGATTGAGAGAAATGCAGGTAAAGTGCTGCTTCACCTGGAACATGTGTTTGGGCCCTTGGATGCTGAGGAGGAAGGAGGTAAATGGACAGGTGTTAAACCTTCTATGTTTATGGGAGAAGGTGCTGTGGGGCTAGAGGATACGTGTTGGGAGTGAAGGAAGAATGGATTAGGGTGTTCCAGAGGGAACGGTCCCTGTGGAAGGCAGATAAGGAAGGGGAGGGGAATTATGTATCTAGTGTGGCATCTCACTGGAGGTGGTGAAAACGATGGCGAATGATCCTGTGGATGTGGATGCTGGTGGGATTGTAGGTAAGGACAAGGGGTACCCTATCACTGTTGTGCAAGGGAAGTGGGGGTCTTAAGGCTGAAGTGCGGGAGATGGATCGGACCCAGCTGAGGGCCCTCTCAACAGTGGTGCTGGGGAATCTTTGGTTGAGGAAGAAGATGGACAATTTGGAAGTTCCCTTGTCAGAGTTGACATCATTGGAACAGATGTGACAAAGACAGAGGAACTGGAAGAATGGAATAGAGTCTTCACAGGAAGCAGAATGTACAGTCTAGGTGAATGTCAGAGTCAGTGGGTTTGTAATGGATACTGGGGATAGGCTGACTACTCCTTTGTCCAACTGTTCTTTTCTCTCTTTGAGCTCCTTTACTCCTTATCCCCTTCCCTCACCCTATCTTCTGCATATAAACCAACATTTCCTAGCTACCATCAGTTCTGAGGAAGGGTCAATCATCCCGAAATGTTAAATCTGATTTCTCTTCACTGGTGCTGCCAGACCTGGTGAGCTTTTCCAGCATTTTCTGTTTTTGTTTCTGATTTCCAGCATCTGCAGTTCTTTTGGTTTTATTCATTTAACACCTCAGCCATGGCCCCTGTTTCGAGGTATCCATTCCTTTTTAATCCTGAATCAGTCCTATTTCTTCTTTTACAACTCTTCTAGTATTTATATTTCAGTGGAGGACATTGGGAGACCTCTTTGTGTTGAGTGCTAATCCTTTCTTATAATTCCTACTTTTCTTCTTTGTTTGTTCACCTTCCCTCTGATTGGTATTCTTCTCAGTTTTCAATTTTATTTTCTACCTGACGCTCGTTATAAGCACACTTTTTCTTCTTCATCTTATTTTCTATCTTTTTTACCACTTGGGAAGCCTTGGATCTGTTTGTTTTACCTTTCCCATTTGAGGGAATATGCCCTGACCATAACTGAATCATCTTTTTGAAGCTACACCATTGTTCATTTACTCATTTTCCTGCTAACCTTCCATTCCAGTCAATACTAAGGACTTTCTGAAGATTGAACTTTAAACTGGCTGGTTAGCATTGTCATCTGTCCAGAGCCCGAAAGAGTGAAGCTAGCATCAATATTTTCATTAAAAATGCAATTTATTAAATGTTGTTTTTAAAAAGTTCTTGTGTTGCGTAAGATCTATGAACTTTTTGTAACATCGTAAGTGTACTTCAGAAACAAAAACTATAGAGAACCTCTGGCCATGAGAATATAACAACGCCGATAGTTTCTGCATTTAAGTCTCTGCTCTGTGTACTTATTTATCAAATGCTAAGTTCCTGTAAAATAGCACCGACTAGTGATGAGAATAGTAATCTATCTAAGCAGCTTGCCTGACTTGTTTCTCACAATTCAGTTTGCTTGGAGCTGACAACAGCTGGTAGATCGTGGTAGATCACACCCTTACAAGTCAAACAAGTTAATTAAGAAGAACAGAAGATGGTGCATGCCAATCTCAGGGACTGCAAGGTAAATTGGAGAGAAAGGAAGCTGAAAAATGTAAGGAGTGTTTGTAAAGAAAGCTACAATAGTTTAGAAGGCTGCATCGTATATTAGGGCCAGAGGTGGTGTACAACAGCCAATGAACACAGAAAACGTACTTTAAAAATCTGTGAGTTTTGGGGGAAAATGGTTGTTGTTTTTAAGAATATGCAGTGGGACATCCACATAGAGAATAGAAGTAAAGGAGCTTTTTAAAGCCAAATCTGAAAGCTGCATTTAATAACTTAAATACTTTTGCCAGAAAACAGTCAACCATTTAAACATTTTGTTTATATTGCTGGCAATTTGCCACAGTCAAACATTATTTTCTTTTCTGTCTAAGATAATTGTAACAGTAGAGATATTGGGAAAGGGTGTGGTATAGTACAGAGTTTGGAAATTTGATTTTTAAAAAAATAGTGCATTTTTGTTAAATTAGGAGCCGCATGCTGTTGTTCAAATGCCGATAACAATAATTAACAAGATGGGGACAGAGTTATGAATTTCCATTCAACGTCATGAATCAAGAGGAATATTTGGGCATAAAGTATTTCTTAGTGAATAATTTTGCAATGGAATGATATAATATGGTGGTAAAACATTTGTTTTTTTTTCAAAACAGTATCAAATCCCCTGTCTTGCATTTAAGTTGTCAGTGAAAGCTGAGAAAATATCGTTTCCCTCTGCTTGTTTGTGTTGTGACACCAAGTAGTCCTCATTCTGTTCAATCACCCTATGATCTTTGTGTCTTGGTATGTTATGATCTGCTTGTACTGCATGCAAAACAGAACTCTTCACTGAACTTAGGTACATGCGACAATAATAAATCAAATCAAATCAATGAGCCCTTCTTGGATTCAATTGATCTAAGTCAGGAGCTGCACTTGAATCCTTCATGAATTGCATGCAGCTTCAAAGCTGTGGGTTACTGATCTCTGGCCTGGGAAGAAACGGTTTCAGTAGATTTGATCTGCTGAATGATCTCATTGTCAGAAAAGTAGCCTGAGATAGCAGTTCATGGTGATTGAAGTAGAAGCAAGTTGATTTGTAATCAGTGTACATGTGAAAACTGTACTAAAGCTTGGGGATAATATTTCACCTCTTTTTAATTTTGTTGTTTTATGATCCTTTTATGTGGCTGCTCTGAATATCATTTGTAAAGCTGAACAAATCAAATTTGTTATGAGGAATCATTCTATTGAAATAAATTATTTTGGTTAGGATACCAAAATTGTTGATATTTTCCAAATTTACGATTCAAATCAGTAAATTCAATCTCCGACATTGTTCAGTTCAGGACTTCTTTCCTATTGCTCTGGCTCTGATAATGTATTATCCATCTTGGTTCATTATTCTGCACATCTTTTCCGTAAGCTCTGTCGTTTGAACCAGTTACAGGACTTCCCTTCTGTATATGAACTCATATCATTGCCCACAGCTCTTAAAATGTTGCACCCAAAACTGTCCACAGTATTCCTGCTAGCTCCAACAAATGTTGTATACAAGTTCAACATCATCTCCTTGCTTTTGTACTCCATACCCATTTTAATAAAACAAAGAATGCTGCATGCTTTATGTGCTGCTTTCTCTACTTGTCCTGCCACTTTCAATGATCTGTGCATATTTACCCAGGTTCCTCTGCTCCTACAATTCCCCCTGCACACTAAGAATCAGATCACTAATATAAATTAGAAAAAAGAGAGGCTGGAAACTACACTACTACACTACAAATCTCCCTCCTCCTGAAAAATATCCATTGACCATTACTCTCTGTTGCCTGTCATACAGCCAATTTTGTATCCATGTTACTATTTTTATTCCATGACCTCTCACTTTTCTCTCAAGCCTGTTGTGTGGGTATGTTTAAAATACTTTCTGAAAGTCTATCTATACCACACCATAAACATTACCCTTGTGAAGCCTTTGTGTTATCTCTTTGGCCTTTATGTTATCTCTTTGAAACTCCAGCAAGTGAGTTAAACATGATTTCCACCAGAGGGTGGTGAAACTGTGGATATCATTGCCGCAAAAGGCTGTGGAAGTCAAGTCATTGAGTGTCTGTAAGACAGAGATAGATAGTTTCTTGATTGGTAAGGGGATTGAGGGTTACAGGGAGAAGGCAGGAGAATTGCATTGAGAAACATATCAGCCATGATCGAATGGTAGAGCAGACTAGATCAGCTGAATGGCCTAATTCTGCTCCTATAGCTTCTGGTCTATGGTCTAACAGCATTAACCTCATTGAGTCTTTCTGATACCTCTTCAAAAAATCTCAATTTTATTTTCTACTTGGCAGTAGCCATTAGCACATTTTTTCTTCTTCATTTTAATTTCTATCTTCTTTATCATTCGGGAAGCTCTGGATCTGTTTGTTATATCTTTCCCATTAGAGGGACATACATCATGACTGTGCCCAAATCATTTTTCCTGCTAATCTTCCATTCCAGTCAATCCAAAGGACTTTCTGAAAATTGAACTTTAAGCTGGATGGTCAGCATTGTCATCTGTCCATTTATGGATATATGTGCTCTCATATTGTCTACAGTCTGTGATATTGTGAGCTTATCCCTTCTAAATAAATCTTCTTATACTTTGCAATGTGTAGAGCCCCAAATGAGTGAATCTTGTATCAATATTTTTATCAAAAATGAAATCTAGTAAATTTTTTAAAAAATCATTGTGTTTTGTCAGGGGTGGTCTGTGAACTTTTTGTAACATGGCAAGTGTATCTCAGAAGCAAAAACTATAGAGAACCTCTGGCCATGACAATATATCAATGTCCATAGTTTCAGCATTTAGGTCTCTGTCCTGTGCACTTATTTATCAAATGCCAAGTTCCTGAAAATTAGGACCAATTAATGGTGAGGGGGGTAATCTATTTATAAGAGATTTCCAGATTTGTTTCACACACTTCGGTTTTCTCAGACCTGGCAGCAGTTGATAGGCCTTAGTAGAAGATCACACCCTTACAAGAAAGCTGAACAAATTAATTAAGGAAATACAGAAGATGATTTATTCCAATCTAAGTGACTGCAAGGTTACCTGGAGACAAAAGAACCTGAAAAATATAAGGACTGCTCGTCAATAAAGCTACAATGGTTCAGAAGACTGCATTATAAGAACATAAGAACATAAGAACTAGGAGCAGGAGTAGGCCGTCTGGCCCTTCGAGCCTGCTCCGCCATTCGATAAGATCATGGCTGATCCTTTCGTGGACTCAGATCCACTTACCCGCGTTCTCACCGTATCCCTTAATTCCTTTATTGTTCAAAAAAAATCTACCTTTTTTTTAAAAACATTTACTGAAGTAGCATCAACTACTTCACTGGGCAAGGAATTCCATAGATCAACAACCCTCTGGGTGAAGAAATTCCTTCTCAGATCAGTCCTAAATCTGCTCCCTCTAATCTTGAGGCTATGCCCTCTTGTCCTAGCTTCACTTGCCAGTGGAAACATCCTCTCTACTTCTATCTTATCTGTTCCCTTCATAATTTTATATGTTTCTATAAGATCCCCCCTCAATCTTCTGAATTCCAATGAATATAATCCCAATCTACTCAGTCTCTCCTCATAAACCAACCCCCTCAACTCCGGAATCAACCTAGTGAACCTCCTTTGCACCCCCTCCAGTGCCAATACATCCTTTCTCAAGTAAGGAGACCAAAACTGCACACAGTACTCCAGGTGTGGCCTCACCAGCACCTTGTACAGCTGCAACATAACCTCTCTGCTTTTAATCTCAATCCCTTTAGCAATGAAGGACAAAATTCTAAAAGTCAGGTGCGGTGAACAGTGTCCAAAGACTACATGGAGAAAATACCTATTCAAAACCTGCAAACTTCAGAGAATAAATCTCAATGTTTTTGAGAAAAAACCTTGGAATATTAGCTCAATCGGAGAGAAGAAATAGTCTTGTTTTCTGAAGTCAACTCTGAAATCTGCCAGTTAGCTCAGTGACTGGACAGTGTTTTATGATGCAGACTGATACCAACAGTGCTGGTTCATTTCCTTCATTGAGTTTAATCTGATGTCACCATGAAAGCCCTGCCTTCTCAACCTCACCCCATGCATGAGGTGTGGTGACTCTCAGATTAAACTCATCACCAGTCATCTCTCTCTTCTCTCTCTAATGAGAGAGTGGCCCTCTGGGACTTTGTCTTCTTTCCACTCACAGTCAAATCATTTAACCATTTAAAAGTGTTTTGTTTATGCCACTTTCCAGAGCTAAACAATGTTTCCTATGTCTCTATACCACAAGCACCTGTTTGATGTATGGAACAGTAGCTTTGGTGGGAAGGGGCAGGGTAAAGTATAGAGGTCAACTATTACTGCTCGCTGCTAAAAGCCCTGTCCAGACACAGGTCAATGTTAAAGGTGCTTGTCAGATGCCCACTTGCTGTCAGAAGAGAAACATCAACCCCTAGTGTGGTTTGCAATAATTTTCAGGTTCAATTTTATTGTTCTGCGGAAGGATCACCGGACCCCTGAAACATTAACTCTGATTTCTCTTCACAGATGCTGCCAGACCTGCTGAGCTTTTCCAGCAACTTATGGTTTTGTTTCAATTTTATTGAGTCCCCCTTCTTAAATTTTTTGGATTAACCCCTTCAAATGACAACGATCAATGTTTCAGCTTCCACAATGATATACCATAAAGTAGTCACGGATGCTGAGTTGATTATTAACATTAGTTTTATTAAATAAATTCAAGAAAGACACTCATCTAACAAGTGAAAACATTTTTAGCAACAAATAAAAATAGCACAAAGGTCACAGTAACTGGATATATGAGAATTAAATCTGATTCCAGAATCCAGCTCTTAGAGAGACCTCTACCTTTTGCAAGAGTAAATACCTTAAGTTTTTATGCTGGTATGATCCCAGTTCTTGGTAATATTGGACAAGTCGGATGTGAAACCTGGTGTGATTAAACATAAGTTTTATTTTGGTAATTGGTTACAGAGGTGATGAGTTACTCAACAGACAAGTACTTTTAAGTTTAATGCACAAAAAGGGGTTAAAACAAAACTATTACAGCATACAATAATCAGTTAAAATTACCTTATTACAAATATCAGAAAAACAGATTTAATCCATCTACCATTAAATTAACCTTAAAGATACTCAAAGCTTGGTGCAGGATCACCCTGTTTCCATTTTAGACTTCCTTGTTCAGCTGGCATGGCTGTACTTGGTTTCTTCCCAACAAACTTTTGCATTCACTTGACACTAGCTTCTTGAGTTAATGTCTCTTTATGAGACTTTTAAATAAGGAATTAAACGTATACACTCACTAACCTTCTGAATGGTTCTGTCTTTCTAAATTAACTGGTTTCTGTCTCTGTCTCTGTTTGTCACAGGATACCTTGTTGTCCAAAAGCCCACTTTTTCCCTCCTCTACTCTGTTTCTTTTCTCTAAAGTGCTGAACTAATCACCTCAATTGTTTCATTTAAAGCCTATTTCAAATTCGTGTAGATAAATTTCATGACATCCTACACCACTCACAGAACTCAAAAATGGAACTAAATCCTTCCGTTCTTAACCCACACAATATAGCTATACAAAACAAATATAAAGCGATACATAGTGCTGTTAACACTAAACCTTTCCAAGTCATAACAATAATATTAACATGAATTGTCATATAGAGCTGACAGAAATCTTCCATTAACTGTCCCTAAACACTGCTAAAATCATGAGAAAAAGTTCCTGACTAATTATCACCAATTTATGATCAATCTAAATCTTGCCTAGGGCAAGCACGTGATTCTTCTGCCATTGTGTTACTTAGAGTACTCACAAACATCACAGTTAATTTAGGAAGGAAGAGGACAGTAGAAGAAATTTAATTGGCCTTCTATATATATGATTTGGATGAAAATTTAGGGATAGTTGGTAAGTTTGCAGATGACAGGATAATTGGTGGAGTTGTGGACTGTGACAAATGTTTTCAAAAGATACAACAGGGTATAGATCAGTTGGAATGTTGGGCAGAGAAATGGCAGAATCCCCCTCGTCCTCACGTACCACCCCACCAACCTCCGGATCCAACGCATCATCCTCCAACACTTCTGCCATCTGCAATCCGACTCCACCACCAAAGACATTTTTCCCTCCCCACCCTTATCTGCTTTCCGGAGGGACCACTCTCTCCGGGACTCCCTTGTCCGCTCCACACTCCCCTCCAGCCCCATCACACCCGGCACTTTTCCCTGCAACCGCAGGAAGTGCTACACCTGCCCCTACACCTCCCCCCTCACCCCCATCCCAGGCCCCAAGAAGACTTTCCACATCAAGCAGATGTTCACCTGCACATCTGCTAATGTGGTATACTGTATCCGCTGTTCCCATTGTGGCCTCCTCTACATCGGGGAAACCAAGCGGAGGCTTGGGGACCGCTTTGCAGAACACCTACGCTCGGTTCGCACTAAACAACTGCACCTCCCAGTCACGAACCATTTCAACTCCCCCTCCCATTCCTCAGACGACATGTCCATCCTGGGCCTCCTGCAGTGCCTCAACGATGCTACCCAAAGGTTGCAGGAACAGCAACTCATATTCCGCTTGGGAACCCTGCAGCCCAATGGTATTAATGTGGACGTCACAAGCTTCAAAATCTCCCCTACCCCTACCGTATCCCAAAACCAGCCCAGCTCGTCCCCACCTCCCTAACCTGTCCTTCCTCCCACCTGTCCCCTCCTCCCATCTCAAGCCCCACCCCCATCTCCTACCTACTAACCTCATTCCGTCCCCTTGACCTGTCCGTCCTCCCTGGACTGACCTATCTCCTCCTTACCTCCCCACCTACACTCACCTTTACTGGCTCTATCCCCGCCTCTTTGACCTGTCTGTCTCCTCTCCACCTATCTTCTCCTCTATCCATCTTCTGTCCGCCTCCCCCTCTCTCCCTATTTATTTCAGAACCCCCTTCCTCACCCCCATTTCTGAAGAAGGGTCTAGGCCCGAAACGTCAGTCTTCCTGCTCCTCTGATGCTGCTTGGCCTGCTGTGTTCATCCAGCTCTACACCTTGTATATCTCATATTTCTTTCTTTCACCAGTCTGATAAAGATTCATTGACCTGAAATATTAACTCTGTTTTTTATCTTCAGGTGTTGCCTGAACTGTTGACTGGTTTTAGCCTTTACTGTATTTGGTCTGTATTTGCCTAATGTTGTGTGCACAGACATTTCAATGTTTAGTTTTGCATATTTTGCATAACAGTTTCTCTTAATTTTTGCAGTAAAATTGATTCAGTCATGCCATACTCTGATTTGTTCCCAGGCCTGGCAGGATATTGGTCTGCCCCTTTCCACGACCAGCAATGAGGCTTGCAAAATGTATGATGCTTTTCTGACACAGGTAAGGCTTCAGTATTAATAAAATGTGTTAAATCCATTGACTAATACCTTTTGCATTCCCAACACTCAAAAATAATGAAAACCTGAGGTTCAAAACTCAAAATTGAACAAAATTTATGAATAGAAACTCGTCATTTGGTCCACTGATTTCTGCTTCACAAGAATGCCCCCACTCTGCTACCTGACCCCCATTTAGCCCCATCCCATCCCATCCACTTGAGGTTCTGCACATCAATGTTTATACATTTTGTCCAGTACATCCAATCCGTATTGTGTAGCAAAATTCACATTTTTGTTTTTACACAGCAACCAGGGGACTTTAAAGGTGATGTTTGAAATTGGAGCATTATATGAACAATGAAGTATAATAGAGGTGGTCGGAGGATGGAGGTACACTGGGGTTAGCAGTGTAGGGAAGAAAGAAAGCAGAGCGAGCTTAAGAGGGGAGAAAATGCAATTAAGAGTCAAGCAGGATTGTCAGAAGAGCTGGAGTAGAATTCAAGAGAGTCGGTGGTTAACAAGGGTAGATGAGAAGGGTAGATGTAAAAATCACAGTGGGCCAGGCAGCATCCATGGAGAGAGAGTAAGCTAACATTTTGAGTCTAGATGACTCTTCATCAGAGCTGTGATTTCCGGCATATTTTGTTTTCAACCTCACATTTTGTATGCTCATAAATGAGCATTATTGTTGGGAGGAAAAGAGAAGGGACAAAGAGGAAAAAGGAGAAAGGATGAGAAAGAAATCGTTCGTAAGTTTGCAGATGACACCAAAATTGGAGGTGTAGTGGACAGCGAAGAAGGCCATCTCAGAGTAAAACGGGATCTTGATCAGATGAGCCAATGGGCCGAGGAGATAATGTGAGTTGGCATTTTGGAAAGGCAAATCAGTGTAGGACCTATACACTTGATAGTGAAGTCCTGAGGAGTGTTGCTGAACAAAGAGACCTGGGAGTGCAGGCTCATAGTTCCTTGAAACTGGAGTCACAGGTAGATAGAATAGTGAAAAAGGTGTTTGGTATGCTTGCCTATATTGGTCAGTGCATTGAATATAGGAGTTGGGAGGTCATGTTGCAGCTGTACAGGACATTGGTTAGGCCACTTTTGAAATACTGCATGCAATTCTTGTCTCCCTGCTATAGAAAGATGTTGTGAAACTTGAAAGCGTTCAGAAAAGATTTACAAGGATGTTGCCAGGGTTGGAGGGTTTGAGCTATAGGGAGAGGCTGAATAGGCTGAGGCTATTTTCCCTGGAGCATCGGAGGCTGAGGGGTTACCTTATAGAGGTTTATAAAATCATGAACATAAGAACATAAGAGCTAGGAGCAGGAATAGGCCATCTGGCCCCTCGAGCCTGCCCCGCCATTTAATAAGATCATGGCTGATCTTTTTGAGACTCAGCTTCACATACCCGGCCACTCACCATAACCCTTAACTCCTTTACTGTTCAAAAATTTATCTAGCCTTGCCTTAAAAACATTCAGCGAGGTAGCTTCAACCGCTTCACTGGGCAGGGAATTCCACAGATTCACAACCCTTTGGGTGAAGAAGTTCCTCCTGACCTCTGTCCTACATCTGCTTCCCTTTATTTTGAGGCTATGCCCCCTAGTCCTAGTTTCACCTGCTAGTGGAAACAACCTCCCTGCCTCCACCTTATCTATTCCCTTCATAATCTTACATGTTTCTATAAGATCTCCCCTCATTCTTCTGAATTCCAATGAGTATAATCCCAGCCTACTCAGTGTCTCCTCATAATCCAACCCTCTCAACTCTGGAATCAACCGGGTGAATCTCCTCTGCACCCCCTCCAGTGCTCGTATATCTCTTCTCAAGTAAGGAGACCAAAACTGCACACAGTACTCCAGGTGTGGCCTCACCAGGACCCTATACAGCTGCAGCATAGCCTCCCTGTTTTTAAACTCCATCCCTCGAGCAATGGCAGACAAAATTCCATTTGCCTTTTTAATTACCTGCTGCACCTGCAATCCTACTTTTAGCGATTCATGCACAAGGACACCCAAGTCCCTCTGCACAGCAGCGTGCTGCAATTTTTTACCATTTAAAACATAGTCCATTTTGCTGTTATTCCTACCAAAATGGATGACCTCACACTTATCAACATTGTACTCCATCTGCTAGACCTTTGCCCTTTCCACTTAGACTACCTATATCCCTCTGCAGACTTTCAGTGTCTTCTGCACACTTTGCTGTACCGCTCATCTCAGTGACATCTGCAAATTTTGACACACCACACTTAGTCCCCAACTCCAAATCATCTATGTAAATTGTAAACAATTGCGGTCCCAACACTGATCCCTGAGGCACACCACTAGCCACTGACCGCCAACGAGAAAAACACCCATTTACCCCTACTCTTTGTTTTCTACTAGTCAACCAATCCTCCATCCATGCCAATACATTACCTGTAGTACCGTGCAACTTTATCTTACGTAGCAACATTTGGTGTGGCACCTTGTCGAAGGCCTTCTGGAAATCCAGATACACCACATCCACAG
This sequence comes from Rhincodon typus, assembly GCF_021869965.1. Taxonomy (NCBI): domain Eukaryota; kingdom Metazoa; phylum Chordata; class Chondrichthyes; order Orectolobiformes; family Rhincodontidae; genus Rhincodon; species Rhincodon typus. Next base: position 21,720,187 of record NC_063349.1, on the reverse strand, counting down.
GTTCCCCATTGTCCACCATGCAAGTAATGTCCTCAAAGAATTCCACCAAATTAGTTAAACATGACCTACCCTTCATGAACCTATGCTGGGTGTCCCAATGGGACAATTTATATCCAGATGTCTTGCTATTTCTTCCTTAATGATAGATTCAAGCATTTTCCCCACTACCGAAGTTAAGCTAACTGGCCTATAGTTACCTGCTTTTTGTCTAATTCCTTTTTTAAACAGTGGCATCACATTGGCTGTTTTCCAATCTGCGGGAACCATCCCAGAGTCCAGTGAATTTTGGTAAATAATTACTAGTGCATTTGCTATTTCCCCCATCACCTCTTTTAGTACCCTGGAATGCATTTCATCAGGGCCAGGAGACTTGTCTACCTTTAGCCCCATTAGCTTACCCAGCACTGCATCCTTAGTGATAATGATAGTTTCTAGGTCCTCACCTGTTATAACCTTCTTGCCATCAGTTTTCGGCATGTTATTTGTGTCTTCTACTGTGAAGACCGACACAAAATAACTGTTTAAGCCTCGGCTGTTTCCTCATTTCCAGTTATTAACTTGGCCTTCTCATCCTCTAAAGGAACAATGTTTACCTTCGCCACTCTTTTATGATTTACATATTTATAGAAACTTTTGCTGCCTGTTTTTATATTCTGAGCTAGTTTATTCTCATAATCTATCTTACTTTTCTTTATAACTTTTTTTGTGGCTTTCTGTTGGCCTTTAAAGATTTCCCAGTCTACTAGTTTCCCACTACTCTTTGCTTTTTTGTATGTATTTTTTTCAATCTGATACTTTCCTTTATTTCCTTAGACATCCATGGCTGGCTCTCTCTTTTCCTACAGTTCTTCCTTATCACTGGAATATACTTCTGCTGAGCACTGTGAAAAATCGTTTTGAAAGTCCTCCACTGTTCCTCAATTGACCCACCATAAAGTTTTTGCTCCCATTCTACCTTAGCTAACTCCTCCCTCATCTGATTGTAGTCTCCTTTGTTTAAGCACAGGACATTGGTACTGGATTTAACCTTTTCACGCTCCATCTGTATTTTAAATTCGACCATACTGTGATCGCTCCTTCCAAGAGGATCACTAACTATTATTCCTGTCACATTACACAGGACTAGATCTAGGATAGCTTGCTCCCTCGTAGGTTCCATTACATATTGTTCAAGGAAATTTTCGTGGATGCATTGTACGAACCCCTCCTCAAGGCTGCCATGACCAACCTGGTTTGACCAATCGATATGTAGATTAAAATCCCCCATGATAATTGTTGTACCATTTTTACATGCATTGGCTATTTCTATGTTTATTGCCCGCCCCACCACGATGTCATTATTTGGTGGTCTATAGACCACACCTATCAGTGATTTCTTCTCCCTGCTATTCCTAATTTCCACCCAAATGGATTCAAATTTTTGTTCAGTAGAACCTATATCATCTCTCGTTACTGCCCTGATATCATCCTTAGAAATCAGAGCGACACCACCTCCCTTACCTTCCTGTCTGTCCTTCTGAACAGTTTGATACCCCTGGATATTTACCTCCCAGTCATGACCATCCTGTAACCATGTCTCTGTAATGGCCACTAAATCATACCCATTTGCCATGATTTGCGCTGTCAACTCATCCACCTTGTTTCAAAAGCTCCGAACATTCAGATAAAGTGCCCTTATGCCAGTTTTTGCACCTTCTTTTTGAGTCCTATCACCTCCATTACTAACAGCTCTTGAGTTCTCCTTCCCTTTAACTTTTTTCCTAATTTTCAATGGAGTTGAACCTTTCTCATCACCTGCTAACCTGCTGCTTTGCCTTCCATTTATTGTTATATTCCCTGTACACTCACTCCTCCCTTCCCCCCTACTTACTAGTTTAAAGTCCTATTGACCACCCTATTTACCCTTTTCGCCAGAACACTGGACCCGGCCCTGTTCAGGTGGAGTCCATCCCAGCGGTATAGATCCCTCCTGTCCCAGAACTGATGCCAGTGCCTCATGAAAAGGAAACCCTCTTTCCCACACCTCTCTTTTAGCCACGTGTTTACTTCTCTGATCCTCGCTGCCCTATGCCAATTTGCACGTGGCTCGGGCATGGATAGTGTGAATAGCCAAGGTCCTTTCCATGGGGTGGGGGAGTACAAAGCTAGAGGGCATAGGTTTAAGTTGAAAGGGAAAAGATTTCAAAGGGACCTAAGGGGCAACTTTTTCATGCAGACGGTGATGCATGTATGGAATGGGCTGCCAGAGGAAGTGGTGGAGGCTGATACAATTACAACAATTAACAGGCATCTCAATGGGAATATGAATAGGAAGGGTTTAAAGGGATATAGGCCAAATGCTGGCAAATGAGACTAGATTTATTTTGGATGTCTGGTCATCATGGACAAGTTGGACCAAAGGATCTGTTTCCGAATTATACATCTGTATGACTCTATGATTCTAAATTGTCCAAAATAAAAAAAAACAGGGCTGATAAAAATGAATTTATGAAAGGAGGTATTTCATTAACTTATCATAACCTTACACAGAAAAGGGAGAAGTGGGAGAAGTGGGAGAAAAATAATTTTGAGAGAAGTTGACATTGGGATGAGAAATTCTGCCTTTTTGCAACATTGGTATTTCAGAAATCCATGAATTTAAAATTATATTCTGGTGCTCGTACAGGACTGAAAAAAAAGCAGCACTCTCGTGTCAGTTGTGAGAGGGAGAACTGACTGCTTTGTTGTGAATGGGGGAATAGCCAATGCGAAAGAGACAGAGCTCTTCAATCAGAAGTCGCACGACACCAGGTTATAGTCCAACAGTTTAATTTGGAAACACACAAGCTTTCGGAGCGCAGTCCCTTCGTCAGGTGCAGCGAGAGAGCAGGGCGCACAGACACAGAGTTTATAGGCAAAGAGATCAAGGGCAGAGAAATCAAAAGATCATACAACTGGTGTGAGT